>NC_045549.1:74089883-74109883 GCF_009769535.1 Thamnophis elegans | reverse complement strand
ACCTCTATCTCCTGTCCTCTCTCTCTCTTCTGTCTCTGTCTGTCTGTCTTTCTCTCTTTCGCTCCTCTTTCTCTCTCTATCTGTTTTCTCTCTCTCTTTTCCTCTCCCCCTCTCTCTGTCTCTGTCTCTCTCCTCTCTCTGTTCTCTCTCTCTCTTTCTATCTCTCTCTGTCTCTCTCTCTGTCTCTCCTCTTTCTCTCACTCTCTCTGTTCTCTCTCTCTTTCCCTCTCCCCCTCTCTCTGTCTCTCCTCTCTCTCTCTCCTGTCTGTCTCTCCTCTCTCACTTTCTCTCTGTCCTCTCTCTCTCTCTTCTGTCTCTCTGTCCTCTCTCTCTCTCCTCTCTCTCTCTTTAACTCCTCTCTCTGTTCTCTCTCTCTTTCTCTCTGTCTGTTTTTGTCTGTCTCTCCTCTCTCTCTCTCTTTCCCTATCCACCCTTCTCTCTTTCTCTCCCCACCTCTCTCTGTCTCTATCTATAATGAAATATATTCAAGAAAAAAACTAAGCTCAGAAACCACCAAGGGCCCCTGACTGCATCATCTAAAACTGGTGTCAAGTCCTGCCCTTTCTCTGCCCCTCCATAATCTCCTGCGCGCACTCTTCCACACTATAAAGAAAAGATGTGGGGACTCTAGAAAGAGTGCAGAGAAGAGCAACCAGGATGATGAGGGGACTGGAGGCTCAAACACACGATGAACGATTGCAGGAATTGGCCACAGAGAGGAGGAAGGCGGCCAAGCTATTTTCCAAGGCACCCGAAAGGCCAGACAAGGAATCATGGATGGAAACTGAACAAGGAGAGAAATTCAACCTGGAAATAAGGAGAAATTTTCTGACAGTGAGAACCATCAACCCATGGGAGAGAAGTTGCCTTCGGAAGTTGTGGGAGCTTCATCACTGGAGGCTTTCAAGAAGAGACTGGACTGCCCTCTGTCACAAAGGGTGTAGGGTCTCCTGCTTGGGCAGGGGATAGACTAAATGACCTCCAAGGTCCCTTCCAACTCTGTTAGTCTGTTATTATTCTGTTATTCAGAAGTTGTGGGAGCTTCATCCCTGGAGGCTTTCAAGAAGAGATTGGACTGCCATTGGTCAGAAATGGTGTAGGGCAGGGGTACTCAAACTTCTTAAACAGGTGGCCAATTCACGGTCCGTCACTGTTTGGGGGGGCTGGGCCAGTGGGGGGGGGCATTGCTAGGTGGTCATATGACTGGGTGGGCGTGACTAGATGTTCATGTGACCAAGTGGTGGTGGCCAATTTACCAGTCCAAACAATACACAGGTTAAACTTTAATTTATTGTGTGTGTGTGTGTGTAAAGCAGATTAATGAAGGGATGTGGCTGCCTTAGGATGTGTATGAGGGACTTACAAAATTTTCCCGACGGTGGGAGCAATCACCCCATGCTTGTAGGTCATCGAGTCCAACCCTCCGCCCAAGCAGGAGATCCTAGACCGGGGTCCTCAAACTATGGCCCGTGGGCCGGGTACAGCCCGCCAAAGCCTTTAATCCGGCCCACACAGGACCACGAGGCTTCCCCGCCCACATTGCCCCGCCCACCCACTGGCCCCCACCCGCCTTCTGTGCATCCCGTTTTTTGGCCTCCAGAGAGGGAAGGAGAGGGAGGGAGTGGGAGACACACACACACACACAAGTCAAAGAAGAGGGAGTCAAGCTATTCTCCAAGGCACCTCAGGGCAGGACAAGAAGCAATGGGTGGAAACTCATCAAGGAGAGAAGCAACTTAGAACTGAGGAGGAATTTCCTGACAGTGAGAACAATTAACCAGTGGAACAGAAGTTGCTTCCAGAAATTGTGAATGCCCAACACTGGAAGTCTTTAAGAAGATGTTGGATAGCCATTTGTCTGGAACGGTATAGGGTTTCCTGCCTGGCCAGGGGGTTGGACTAGAAGACCTCCAAGGTCCCTTCTAACTCTGCTATTGTATTGTATTGAGTATGGTTTGCCAGCCAGTCACAAATCCATCGGGTGGTGATGCTATCTATCCCACCTTTTTTTCCAAAGAAGTGGTCTCCTTGCTGAAGTCTATGATGTCCATAGTAAGATGGGCGGCCTAATAAATTTAATAATTAAAAATAAAACAATTAAGATGTCCCTGTAGAAACCATTCGTGGGGAAATTGACCTTTCTGTAGAGGATGGCCATGGTGGGAGAAAAGTGGAAGATCGTTCCTCCCGAGGATGGACCCATCCGCCAGTTGATTGGGGTAACTCCACCGCCCCTTCCTCGCTATCCCTTTGGCCTTTTGAATGTGCCTGTCACCCCCTCCCCTTTGTCGGAGGTGTAAGGCCACTGGCCTCGCTTCTTTCTTTAAATGTTTGGGAAGGTCCCACTCCGCCCCCGAGTCGTGTCAATAAGCAGGCGCCCGTCCTTTCACCGGGAGCCTCTTTCGACGGGGCGGCCCCGCTTCCCCATCTCAGCAGCGGCAGTGAGGCTTGGCTCTGGTGTGTGTGTGTGTGTGTGTGTGTGTGTGTGTGTGTGTAGGCATTCTGCTCCTTTACAACCTCTTTCCTCAGTTCTCTCCCGCCCTGGATAGGTTAAATGAGGCGGAAGGTTATGAAGGGGACTCGAGCCGGCTCGCAAATGATTGATGAAGCCGGGGGCACCGCCGAGCCTCTCCCAGATAAAGCACCATACATGTCAGGATAATGGCTGGATAGTGGCAGGGCTCACAGCTCTTGAAAAGCTGTGGCCCCAGCGCATTGAGAGAAGAAAACAGCCAGGAAGGTGCTCTGTTGTTGCCTAATCAGCTTATGCGCTGCGCCACCAGCCGCCCGAAGGCGCAGAGCCTTGGAAAAGGAAGTGGCAGCGGGTGGAAAGGGGGACAGATCAAGCCCAAAACACACAGCCTCCCCCTTCGGCATATCCCACCTGCCCTACCTCCTCCACCCGCCCGGCTTTTCTGGCTGAGATTGGCCCAGCAGCTGCCTGCCTGGGAGCACAGCATGAGACGGCCTCGCCTCACTGCAGGGAAGCTTCAAGATGGGAAAAAGCCAAGGAAGAAAGCCAAAAAAATAGGACAGCGGGAACTCTTCCAGCCTGCCCCGCTCACATCTCCTAGGTGGAAACTTCCCCCGAACCAGTCAAGGCGCTCGACTTTTCTACCCCAGTGTAGAAAAATCCCAGGAGGCCCTACCAAACTCCAAAAGGACAGCGTTCATGTCCCAAATCCTTCCTCAAGGGTTGGCATGTTCTGACACAGGCTTCCCCGAAAAGCACGGAGCAGATTCCTGGTTCCCGACAAAACCCCCTTTATTAGAACGAATGTGAATTCCTCCCCTTCACCTTCAGCCGAGGCCTGGCAAACTGTCTTTCAAAGGTGGATTTATGACCACAGAACTTATCTAGCTTGGAAAGCTGCCACGTAATTATTTCCCAAATGAGATGCTGTGCAAGGAAAGACTTGGCACAGAGTCTCTGGGATTCAGGGACAGATCTTCATACTCCTGAAACGAACGAACAAATTATTTCCTGCAAAAGCCCCCTCCCCTTTCGCTCCTCTTTTATTTCCTATGGGAGGGGCCCTTCGTCCACTTGTGGCTTTACTCTCAAGTCGACCCTGATTTCTCAGCTACTTTTTTTACTTCTGGCAACTCTGCGCATGCGCACACTGGGAATAGGCTCCAGCTGTTCCTCTGCCTCACTGCTATCTAGCTCTGAAGGCAGCCGAGAACTGCCAGATGGCCTTGGCCCTGTTTCTGCCTCCGACACAGAGCCCTCGTCCGAGCCTTCCCCAGCCTCCAGGACTGGCCCATGCTCCTCCCCAACCTCCTCACTGTCTGACTCTGCTGCCAGCTCCTCTGGTGATCCATCACTGGAGGCTTTCAAAAAGAGATTGGGCAACCATTGGTCTGAAATGGTGTAGGGTCTCCTGCTCGAGCAGGGGTTGGACTAGAAGACCTCCAAGTTCCTTTCCAACTCTTATTATTGTATGTTCTATTCTATGGCTATGAATCTAACTCAAATATAAGTCTGTTCCATTAGGTTCCTAGCCAAGATACAACCAGGATTAGCCACGTACAAATGTGTTGAACCGGGATAAAAGCAACTCTACTTATTCTTTTTTTTTTAATTGAAAGTTTTAAAAAGCTTTTACAAATATTTACCTCCCCTCCGAACCCATATCCCCCCCAATCTCCCCCCCCCGACTTCCTAGAGCAAATACAGGGTATAAATCTTTAACAATCATACTCTAAAGTAAACTAAAAAAAACTTTAGCATCATCCTTCACTTGTATTTTAACTCCTCTTTTGTTAAGTAACTCTAAACAGATTATATCATTCCTTGCTTCTTCAATCATAAGCTATCTGGAATTTCTTAGTCCCGTATTTATTTTGAATATAATCGATCCATCTTCTCCACTCCAGTTTATGTTTCTCGTCTGAGTGGTCCTTGAGATATGCTGATATTTTAGCCATCTCTGCTAAGTTTTGTTACTTTTAATGTCCATTCTTGAATAGTAGGCAAATCTTCCTTCTTCCAGTATTGCGCCTACCTATTCTTGATGTCTATGGAGATTCTCCATCATGCAGGTCATGGTTTTCCCAAAGATGCTTCTCTAAAAGGCAACTGAACTTTTTTTCCCCCTTATCTTTTTGCCTTGTAGAAATTCCCATTTCTCATCCAACAACTGAAGAAGTTTCTTGAACCGAACTAAAGAAGCACCTTAGATGAGAAGCAAAACATTTTCAGGGGGGAAAAAAACGGAAGACCATTCTTGAGTTGATGTTGGCATAGCAGTTGCTGTTCCCATGGCTCAGTCTATCTCATTAAGGAGCTGGGGATGAGGGGAAGGAGGTGTTATGGACAGGTGAGATGGATAGAGCCGAGGTGGCGCAGTGGTTAAATGCAGCACTGCAGGCCACTTCAGCTGACTGCAGTTCTGCAGTTCGGCTGTTCAAATCTCACCGGCTCAGGGTTGACTCAGCCTTCCATCCTTCCGAGATGGGTGAAATGAGAACCCGGATTGTTGTTGGGGGCGATATGCTGACTCTGTAAACCGCTTAGAGAGGGCTGAAATGTTTCAATAATCATGGCAGCTCCTTTTCCAAGGGGAAGTCCGCAGCTGGAGCAGAGTTTCTTCCCGCTGATGGACCTGAAATGATAAAATGGAGTTGAAGTCTTTCCAGGTGACTTGCGACAGTCCAGGAGCCCTCAACTCTATGGCCAGAACCGAGCGCATCCTTTTTCTTGCTAAGTAAAACGTCAGTTAGGTTGCTGCTGCCAAGGTGAACTCAGCTTCTCCTGGTGATTGCCCAAAGTCACTTAGTCTGCTTTCATGCCTAAGACGGGACTAGAACATCGGCTGAATGAGCCGAGGTGGCGCAGTGGTTAAATGCAGCACTGCAGGCTACTTCAGCTGACTGCAGTTCTGCAGTTCGGCTGTTCAAATCTCACCGGCTCAGGGTTGACTCAGCCTTCCATCCTTCCGAGGTGGGTGAAATGAGGACCCGGATTGTTGTTGGGGGAGATATGCTGACTCTGTAAACCGCTTAGAGAGGGCTGAAAGCCCTATGAAGCGGTATATAAGTCTAACTGCTATTGCTATCTAACTGCTAGGTGAGACCAGATTTGTTCTCATGGTTAGGTCCGAGAGGAGAAAGGTCTTCTGGAACCATCAATGTTTCCTTCAAGAGCCACCAACTTTTGCTCAGGTCAACGTCAACCACCTTGGAAAAATATTTGGAATAGAAGAGCATATAAGAGTATATAAGAATATGTCATAGAGTTGAGGACTTCCGGTTATACTTACGGCGCCTCGGAAGTACAACTGGAAGTCCTCAAGCTCTGCAGTCAGCTCTGCCCTCTCCCTGTCGAAGGGCCCAATTTTGAACCATAGGCCCCTGAAGGGGGGGTGAAGTAAGGGGGGGGACACCTGGCAGTTCGAGGAGAGCTGCATCTCTCCTCCCTGACTGGGAAAGCCCCCTCATCTGATGACGAGGAGTAGCGGCAGCCAAAATGGCTGCCATGAAGCCGGGGAACACATGTGGTGGGATTGTGACAGTGCACGAAAAATATGGGACATGGTGTTTAGAGAAATTAGAGCATTTCTGAATGTACATTTAGAGCTGTCGCCGAGGAGTGCATTACTGTTGCCAGTGGAAAAACGGGATATAAATAAAACAAAAACAAAAAAAGGAATTGATTGGAAATTTGATAATGGCAGCTAGTGATGGCTAAATATTGGGGACGAAATTGGGATATTCAAAGAAGCGAGTGGCCTAATGACATTTGGAACATGACAACAAATGATAAATTAACAACGGACATTAAATTTTAAAAAGGGGATGATCAAAGCAAACACTTATTATGAAATATGGGGGGATTTTATAAAATCAATGTTGGTGGAAGGCAAAGAGAATAAACCTACTCAAGAATATATGTTGTTTTGGCGGAGAGAAGGGCACAATCGGAATATATTGAATATCTTTTAGTTGTTATAGAAGAAGAAACATAAGGAGGGAAATATTGTCTCTGGGGTCTGTGTGTGTGTGCATGCGCGCACTGTAATATTTGTATCCCCCCTCCCCCTTTTTTGTATTTAGATGTATATGTACTATGTTTGTATTATTTGTATTTAAAGTAAAATAATATTTTTTTTAAAAAAGACAACCACTTTGCCAGTTGTGAAAAGAAGCATGATTTCTCTCCTGAGGTTTGAAGGTACCACGTTTTCCCGAAAATAAGACAGGGTCTTATTTTATTTTGACTCCCCTCCCTCCGAAATAAGCGCTTGGCCTTATTTTTGGGGAGGTCTTATTATTTTTGAGGCACAGGAGGTCGCAAGCGTGGTCACCTCATGGGTGCTGCTGTGGTGCAATATTTTGGGGGAGGGCTTATTTTTGGGGGGAGGGCTTATTTTAGTGCATGCGCTTCAAAGCCCGATTGGCCTTATTATCCGGGGAGGGCTTATTTTTGGGGAAACAGAGTATCTCTAAATTATCTGTCTTTGCCCAGGCATATCAAGCTGAAACTCAAATACTCTGGGGGGGGGGGGGAAGTGACTTATGACCGTTTACCCCACTTACGACCGTTGCCGCATCCCCGCAGTCACCTGATTTACATTTGGACGCTTGGCAACAAGTGACTCACATTTATGACCCGCTTTTGCGACCTCCTGACCAACAGATTCAACAAGGAAACCAGCGATTCCCTTAACAACGGTGGCAAAAAAAATCATAAAATGGAGCAGAACTCATTTAATACGTGTCTCACTTTACGACAGAAATGGTGCGCTCGATTGTAGTCGTAGGTCTACCTGTGTATAGATCCATTTTCTTCACCGCTGGTTAAAAAAAAAGTGTATTTTGGAGTTCATTTTATTTCCCTTTAAAAACAAATGCAGCAGCCCTTCATCCGGCTGTATTTGTCCATTTTAAGAGTCATCTTAAAAATGGCTATGATAAAAGTTGAGTAATAAATTTTGGGGACCCTCCATTTTCCATGAACGATTGATCGACCCTCCATCGTGTCCTTCATCAGCAGTCAAATTATCTTAGGTTTATCGTGGCTCGATCCCTCAAATCCCATGAGCTTCCTTGGGATCAAGATTGGCAATCTACAGGATCCCAATCACTCCTTTTCTGTACCTTCATCTTCTTCTTCCGACTGGATTCAGAACCAGATTTCCACCATTTTGCGGGGGGAAAGCACCCTAGGACTATAACTCCAGTCCAAAAATAGGTTTAATGCTTTTTTTTTTCCCCAGAAAAAAATCAATTTTCATTCATCGGGACAGGAGGCTGAAAAAAGATGGAAGCTGGGAGGCAAACTGCCTATCCTTCAAAATCATATTTCAGCACCGTGGGTAACTACAAATAAAATAGATCTAAAATTGGAAGAAGCAGGTTAAACCCAGCTTCTTGTCTTGTAAAGACACCAAAATAAGATAAATACTTGTAGGGACTAAATAATAGTCAGATAATCTCTTCTTTTCAGTGCTCCAGTGCCAGACCTGGCATCTTTTTTTATAAAAAAAGAAATGCTTTTCCAATTCAATCCCCAACTAGAAAGCAGAATCTCCATGCCTTTTTCTAGCCAGAGAAGATGGCTCTTCCCCGTCCGTTTGTTTTAAAATGAGGTGTCTATAAGGAGGTTTTAAAAAAGAAAGAGCGAGAGAGAGAGCGACAGAGAGAGAGAGAGGAGAGAGAGAGAGTTTGAGAGAGAGAGAGAGAGAGAGAAAGAAAGAGGAGAGAAAGAGAAATAGGCAGACAGACAGAGAGAAGAGAGATGGACAGACAGATAGGAGAGAGAGAGAAAGAGAGAGAAGACAGATGAGAAAAAAGAGAGACACAGAGAGAGAAGAAAGAGGAGAGAAAGAGAAATAGGCAGACAGACAGACGAGAGATGGACAGACAGACAGGAGGGAGAGAGAGAGAGAGAGAAGACAGATGAGAAAAAAGAGAGACAGAGAGAGAGAAAGAAAGAGGAGAGAAATAGGCAGACAGACAGACGAGAAAAGAGAGATGGACAGACAGACAGGAGAGAGAGAGAGAGAGAGAGAGAAGACAGATGAGAAGGAGAGAGACAGAGAGAGAGGAGAGAAAGAGAGACAGACAGACAGACAAGTGAGAGAGAGAGAGAAAGTCTGATTAATTCAGTGGTTTAAATGATGAAGCTATCAAGCCTTGTTCAGGTTAATTTAAGATGCTAATTTAACAACTGCAGGGATTTGCTTAACAAATCTGGCAAGAAAAAGTCGTAAAATGGGGCAAAACTCCCTTAACAAATGTCTCACTTAACAATGTAAGTTTGCGGCTCGATTGTGGTTGTAAGTTGAGGACACCCTGTACAATGGCCAGCACCCATCATTCCAAGTATGACACTGGTTTTTTTACTCTTTTATATATGAAGATCATGGTGATATAATGATTATGGTAAAGGTTCCCCTCCTTGCACATATGTCGTTCCTGACTCTAGGGGGCAGTGCTCATCTCTGTTTCAAAGCCGAAGAGCCAGCGCTGTACAAAGACGTCTCCGTGGTCATGTGGCCGCCATGACTAAATGCCAAAGTCGCACGGAACGCTGTTCCCTTCCCACCAAAGGTGGTTCCTATTTGTCTACTTGCATTTTTTACCTGCTTTCGAACTGCTAAGTTGGCAGAAGCTGGGACAAGTCACGGGAGCTCACTCCATTACGCGACGCTAGGGATTCGAACTGCCGAACTGCCGACCTTTCTGATCTGCAATCTCAGCGTCTTAGCCACTGAGCCACCGCATCCCTTACATAATGATTTCATTAGCAATAAAGGAGAATATTTGTAGGGGTCCCTGGTGCTCTCTGAGCTTGCTTGTTTCTTACAGACGTTTCATGACCCAACTAGGTAACATCATCAGTGCTTAGATTAGCCTAGGGAAGATTCAGGGCAATTAAAACCCAGCCACACTTAAAATAAACATCAAAGGGATGTGGTGAGAAAGAAAGAAAAATATGCAACATGTATGCTGGCTGGGCTTCTTGGAAAAACACAGAGTAAGTTATACTCTGTAGTAAGTAAGTTACTTACAGAGTAAGTTATACTCTGTAACTCTGCAAGCATCCTAATTGCCACCTTTGGTGACTAGTATATGCAATATTTATCTTTAAAATATATTCTGGGGTTGATGATTATAGTTTAACTGTTGGCATGCTTGTTGCCTATTTTCTAAACCCACATTTTGTCTGCATCTCTCTTTTAAAGTCTTGTTCTGATATTAAAATGTCACTGCATCTTTTCTGCTCCTTGGTTCATTATCTTTTCTCTTTTATGCCCCTTCTCTTTCACACTGGTTTTTGTCTTCTGCCCAGCATCCTGCGAGCTGTGTAATCAATTAACCCAAATAGCTGGGTTTAGAGACTGTTCACAGATGCTTTCTCCTGTAGAAAAAACTGCAAACCCACTCTTGCAAACGAAATAACCAATGTACTGGGCTCAACTCGAGCAAAGAAGAAAAGCAAGAATCTTATAGTTAAAACACCATCTGGATCTCATCCAGCACTCAAGCAAGGGGAATGAGGACCCTTAACACATTAATTCATAAATAAACTGTAATTTGTGGGATTTTGCTGCTAGATAAAACCTGCGTAGCACGACTGCTTAAAATCCATTAATATTAGTGGGGGGATATAAAGTGTATTTATTATTAGATTTTGGCCACTGATTTTACGAGGAGATTTCATTGATTCCTGAGCAAAAGGACTCACATGAAATATAGCGTAAAGAGATCGTTTAAGTATATATTTTTTATATATATATAAAGAGGATGATTACCTCAATCTTGAAAGGTTTTTAAAGAAATAATGCATTCCAGTTCAGCGGGAGTATATTCAAACTCTATTGCCACTAATAAGAGTTTGAAAGTATGAATTTTCTATTGCAAGGAATGAGTCTTACAATGCTTCCTACAGCTGGTTAGCACCCTGTGACTCCCCCTCCCCAAAAGGAATGAAAGCTAGGACAAGAAATTACCCAGAACAAAATAATTAAACACTCTCTTTTTCCTTGAATTAATATAGAGCAGATCTAAGGCAATGCCAAGGCATTGGCATTGCACTTATAAATTCCAGTGGAAAATGATTCAAAAAATAAACACCCAAGGGAATAACAAGGAAGTATTCTGAATTCCATCTTTGGTGACTAGCATATTCGGTACTTCCCGAAGTCTCTGTAACCTTTAGGGCCGGAGTATCCAACATTGGTAAGTTTAAGACTTGTGGACTTCATCTCCCAGAATTCCCCAGCCGGCCATGGGAATTCTGGAAGCTGAAGCTCACACAAGTCTTAAAGTTGCCAAGATTGGCCATTTTGGTTTAGAGTTTAAAAAAAACCCAGTCAGTCACAAATAAATGTGGATAATTATAGTTGTGTATGTTGACAGTAGCAAGAATGTTTTAGGCACAAAATGGAAAGCTCTATTAATTTCCACAATAGGAGGCTGGTTGGAGAATAATAGAATAACAAAGTTGGAAGGGACCTCGGAGGTCTTCTAGTCCAACCCCCTGCCTAGACATGAAGCCTTACACCACTTCAGATAAATGGTTATCCAACATCTCCTTGAAAACCTCCAATGTTGGAGCACTCACGACTTCTGGAGGCAAGTCGTTCCACTGGTGAATTATTCTTACTGTCGGGAAATTCCTCCTTAGTTCTAGGTTGCTTGTCTCCTTGATTAGTTTCCACCCATTGCTTCTTGTCCTGCCCTCAGGGGGCTTTGGAGAATAGCTTGACTCGGAAGACTGGGGGAGCTAACAAAGAGGGTCAAATTGCTGCTTTAAATCGAAGTGAAGGATACACTTAACTTTGTTTCTATCTGAAAATGGCTTCTGGATTTTGTGCTTGAGATAAATTTAAAAAAAGGTAATGAAACCTTGGTTTGGGGATTTACTGGTTAAACAAGGGATTTTGTCACCTAGACTGAAGCTGTAATGTTATGTTCACTGCACTAAAAAAGAGTTGAATGTTAATCTTTCTCCTTCTTTTCTCCTCCCTCTTTCCCCGCTATTTTATTTTTCATTTGTATTTTACATCCTAATAAGTTTAATAAAAATCGTATTATGGAAGGGACATCTCTCCAGCCAGAAGTCTGAATGCCACCTTCGGCGACTGGAAATAAACAGGACCTCATGAAGGCCTCCTAACGCTGAGGGTCACGGCTTAAAAGACCCTTCAAGTCAGCAAAACGAGTGACCAGGAGACCCCAGGACATGTCCATTCAGCTTTCTCTCTCCCTCCCCTCTTCCATCCCTCCTGTCAATGGCTGCCTGGAGCTCCATTCAAATCTTCCCTTGCTAGACAAGCCAGCAGCCAGAAAAATTTCCAGCCACGCTTCCCCGTCGCTGGTTAACACCGATCAATGGATCCATAACTCGTCACCCTCTAGATATGGGGGTCATCTTCAATGCTACCCCCACTGTCATATACAACATTTGTCTTGTCCACATGCAGTTCTCGGTGTCAATCCACGGGGCGATGTTATAATACACATCTACAAAGGGACAAAGGCAACAATAATGTTCTCTCCCAGTGCTTTATTTATTTAAGGACTATTACAAAGTTCCCCGCAGTAGAAAAAAAAAAATCAACACAAAACCAAACCCGGGAAGCTTCGGGATATTTAGCCCTCAACAATGACTTTTGGCAGGAAATGAGACCCGGGACTCGCTGGGTTGTTTTTAAAATCATGATAAATACAGATGAGCAAAGGCCGCAGAAGATCACGCTGAAACGATGGGATGCTGGGTAGAGAATTAAGACAATAAAAAGGCTGCTTTTCCTATTGCTTCTTCTTTTTTTTTTTAAAAAAAAAATTAAATTGCTTTCCTGGCAAAATACAAATAGAGGACATCCATAGAGAGAAACTCAGTGAGGTGAATGTTCTCAAACTTCTCTGTCCTAATAATACTTTTCATACTGCACACCAGAACAACTAGACACAAGGACAGTTTTTCCCCCCGAATGCTATCACTCTGCAAACAGCTAGTAATCCCCACAACACTGTCAAATTACTTACTAAGACTGCATTACTATTCTTCTTCTCTTCCTTCCTATTAATTATCTCTTCCCACTTAGGACTATAACCATGTTGCTTGTATCTTAAAATGTATATTGTTTCATTTTGCTCCTAGTATAATTAGATGGCTTATTAGTAACCTATGACTATCACTAAGTGTGGTTTCTTATGATTCTTGATGAATGTATTCTATTTTATTTTCTTTATGTACACTGAGAGCTTATGCACCGGAGACCAATTTCCTTGTGTGTCCATCACACTTGGCCAATAAAGAATCCTATTATATTCTATTCCGTATCATTCTATTTGCCTATTCTATTCTATTCTATTCTCCTTTTCTATTTTCCTATTCTATTCCATTCCATTCCATTCTATTCTATTTGCCTTATTCTATTCCATTCTATGTTTCTATTCTATTCTATTCCATTCTATTCTATTTGCTATTATATTCTATTCTATTCTTTCCTTTTCTATTTTCTATTCTATTCTTTGCTATTTATTCTATTCCCTATGAATTCTATTCTATTTGCTATTCTATCTTATTCCATTCTATTTTCTATTCTATTCTATTCTATTTTCTATTCTATTTTATTCTATTCTATTCTCCTTTTCTATTTTCCTATTCTATTCCATTCCATTCCATTCTATTCTATTTGCCTATTCTATTCCATTCTATTTTTCTATTCTATTCTATTCTATTCCATTCTATTTGCCTATTCTATTCTATTCTCCTTTTCTATTTTCCTATTCTATTCCATTCCATTCCATTCTATTCTATTTGCCTATTCTATTCCATTCTATGTTTCTATTCTATTCTATTCCATTCCATTCTATTTTCCTATTCTATTCTATTCTCCTTTTCTATTTTCCTATTCTATTCTATTCTATTCCATTCCATTCTATTCTATTTGCCTATTCTATTCCATTCTATTTTTCTATTCTATTCTATTTTCTCCAATCTATTCTATTTTATTCTATTCTATTCTATTTTCCCTATTCTATTCCATTCCATTCTATTCTATTTTCTCCAATCTATTCTATTCTATATTCTATTTTTCCTATTCTATTCTATTCCATTCCTTTCTTTCCTTTCCTATTCTATTCTATTCTCCTTTTCTATTTTTCTATTCTATTCTATTCTATTCTATTCCATTCCATTTGCCTATTCTATTCTATTCTATTCTATTCTAATCTAATCTAATCTATTCTATTCTCCTTTTCTATTTTCCTATTCCATTCCATTCTATTCCATTCTATTTTCTATTCCATTCCATTCCATTCATGTTTATTTTTATAGCAGTAGAACAATGTTCATCCTAGAATTTCCACTGATCCTTCTGGTATGCTTGTATGGACAAGTGTTCTGGGAAGCACACTTGGCTCGGGGAGACACGATAAACCTAAGATAATTTGACTGCTGCAACCAAGATGCAAAGTTAATAATTACAGGGGTTAGGAAAGCACCTTCTCAACCGTTTAAACTATTTTGCTTCTGTGCTTCCAGTGGTGGCTCAAGAGAGCATTGTCGCATATCCATGTACAAAAATAAGTATACAGTGTAACTGAAATTTGAACCAGCAGTACAAGAATGCGGTGTGAAAAACATGTCTCCCTTTTGGAGATGTTTAGAAGTTATACTAGATGTTATATCCATCCTGTACCCTGAAGCCATAATTATATTGCTGGTGATTTTAATGCTAATGAGGTCCATTTTTGCACGAGAAAGGATTCCCAAAGAAATTTCTTGGCAGTCATCCTCAGTGGGGTTTCTTTTTAGTGACAACAAAATTTCCTTATTTTTATTTTAAAGCTAGGAAGGATCCTACGGCGAGCCGAAATATTTCACTGATTTTTGGTATTCAATTGATCTTCAAGTATTTACTTCTAGATTTTTCCTAATGCTTCTGTTTCGCTCGTCCTTTTTGTAAAACTGAAATGCTTGCGCAGTTGCGTGATGTAATTGAAATATGGTAAAATTAAACATCCCCTCGCCCCCCAAGTTTCACTTGAACGAATGGATCAGGATCTTGATTAAACAAAGAGGTTGACCATTCAAGTTGTAACTTATTCGAGGCAGGCGGTTTCAGGGAGAAAGAGAGAGAGAGAGAAAGAGAGAGGAGAGAGAGAGAGAGAGAGAGAGAGAGAGAGGAGAGAGAGAGAGAGAGAGAGGAAGAAATTGGGGTATACAGCTGAAGCCTGAATTTCTGTACTTGAGAAAGGGTTAATTATATGGGGGTTGGGCTAGAAGACCTCCAAGTTCCCTTCTAGCCCTTTGACACTATAGTAACCAGATAAAAGCCTTGTAAAATTCCAAGAGGAACACATTGATGGAGCAAATGAGCTCTTACGTGGAGCTGTCCCTGGTCCTGATTTCCCCCCCCTTCTAACTAAGCAGTGGTGCCTTGTTATTTATTTATTTTGTTGGTTGGTCAACATTTACAAGATAACAGGTATAAGTATAAACATGGACATGAACACAGGAAATGAGTACAAATAAATGGGGATAGTGGGGCAGGAACAGTAGACACGCTGATGCGCTCATGCACACCCTCTTTACGGACCTCTTAGGAATGGGCTAAGGTCAACAGTAGACAGTTTGAGGTTGAGCTGTGTGGGGGTTTGAGGATGTAACAACAGAGTCAGGTACAGCGTTCCAGCGTTGACCACCTCTGTTGCTGAAGTCGTATTTCCTGCAAACCGAGTTTGGAGCGGTTGACCTTGAGTTGTATCTATTGTTTGCCCGAGTATTATTGAGGTTGAAGCTGAAGAGTCATTGACAGGCAAGATCTTATAGCAGACAATTTTGTGTACTACGCTTAGATCAGAGTTTAATCAGCTTAGTTCTAGGTTGTCCAGGCCCCAAATTTCAAGTTAGTAGCATAAGGGATTCTATTGTGAGCAGAGGAATGGAGGACCTCTTCTCGTGAAATACCTCTGGACTCTCTTCATTGTATTAATGTCCAATATACAGTGTATATCAGACAATCTCAGAAGGAACCACTTTTGGCAGCTTAACTAATGCCCATTTTAATGCATTTCATGTTAAGCTTGTATCAGCAAACCAATGACTTTTTCTAAAAAAAAATATGGATAACTAAAGTTCTACAAAGCAAATAAAGTATCAATAAATTTTAATGGGTCATTAAAAGACCAATATTTATACAGCCTACGGGTGAGGGTTTTTTTTAAAGCTAAGGGATGCTTTTAATTTCAGAAATAACAATGCTCTTTGGAGGACACCAATAATGTACTAATTTTTAAGTCACATTTCTTCTAATGAAGGAAGGTGGGACAATAATTTCATCCAATATTTTAGAAAGGAGCTACTGGAAGATTTACAAAAAGCTCGGAAAATATTCCATGGCTGGATCTCAAACCAGGCGCGTTTAGGATTTCATTGAACCCGACAATTCCCAGGGACAATTTTTCCATGCTTTAGAATTGAAGCATACATGCATGAAATAGGTTGACTCTGGGGATTAATTTTCACCAAAGTCAGCAAGGAATACTTGTCTGAAATCATTTGTATGGACAAAACAGGATTGGATGCTTGAGAAGGAAACGTATTACTAATAGAGTAATAAAGAGCAGGAATTTATTTTTTCAAAAAAAAAAATTAAGTTCATGGTAAGGGAAATGATTGAACCTTGTAATCAAACAACATTGTTTAAAAGATTTTCTTTTTATTGGTTTATAATATAACACACAAAGAGAATACAAAAGCAATATTAGGGAAATTACAGAAGGAAAAGGGGAAAGGGAATAGTGGGGGAAAGGGGGAAAAAGGCATTGAATTCCAACTCCTTTGGTGCAGTAAAATAAGGCATTAAGATCTACCCTTTATTTTCTAATAATAATAAAAACTAGCAATTTTCTGTAACAAAAAACAAGGGTCTCAAAATCAAGGCCCACAGGCCGGATCTGACCTGTGATGTGGTTGGATCCAGCCCACGGGCTTCCTGGAAAATGTAAGGACTCGCCTGCGTCGCTTCAGCTCGGTCTACCAATGTGAAGAGGAAACATGCCAGCAGTTTGGGGAGGGGTGTTGAGCTGGCCACGCCCACCCAGTTGGTCACACCCACCCAGTTGGCCACGCCCCACCCATTCGGCCACGCCCAGCCAGCCCATGAGATCAACCACAACTCTCAACGAAATTGAGTTTGACACACCCCTGATCTATTGGTAAAAACCCAAGATCAAAGTTCCATCTTTTTTCCACCTCGAGCCAAAATCCAGAAATGGTTTCCAAGATAAGAGTAAAGGTACTTGTGATTTTTTCTTCTTCAATCGGAGCAGACAATTTGGCCATCTCTGCGAAACTCCATCATCCTCATCAAGAGGGGATGGTTTTGTGGAGAGGCAGATGCTTGCTTGCACGAGTGGGGCCGCAAGCGCCCGGGATGCTCGCGGGAATGAGGCCCGGAGAGCCCACGACAAATGCGTGAGTCGCTGTGCCCCTGATTTACCTCGTGAGAATCAGAGTTGGAGTTGGAGTTAGAGTTTATTCAATTTGTAGGCCGCCCTATTCCCCGAAGGGACTCAGGGCGGCTGAACAAAAGCCAAGGGAGGGGAAATTACAAAAAGTAGACAAAAACAATCAGGACAAATACCAACAACTTAAAAGCACAACAGACACCAGCAAATTCGAGTAGCGGGGGGGAACTCATCTCCAGGCTTGCTGGGACAAGCCAGGTCTTCACGGCCGTCCGGAAGCCTGAAGGGTGGAAAGGGTTCTGAATCTCCACAGGGAGCTCGTTCCAGAGGTTGTATTCTGCTAGTTTTCGCTCTGGTTCGGGCGAACCAGTAGCGGCGGTAGCGGGAGGCTCCGCCTACCTACCCAGACGTCATCGCGGACGCTCTCCGCATGAAACATTCTGAACCATTAGCGAAGGTAAGACGATTTCATGCCTGGTGAGAATGGAGCTGTGCATGCATGCGCGCACACACATGCGCCAGCACGGCCACACATGTGGCCCCGTTGCAAATAGCCAACGCCCACAGGGTTGGGCACCGCCTGATCTAGACTAAATAAGTTGATTTTCCATGCTGGCTTGAAATTAACGGCAGAGGAAAGTCATTGTTAAAATGCACAGATCTCCATCCCGACTGAACCCAAGCCGGAGTATTTACGTGGAGGTTGTAAATTGCTCACAGCACAATCAACTTCTCAGACTACAGCCGACTTTGTTAGAAGCAAAAGATTAGTCTTGGGTATTGGCTGGCTTCCAAATTCAGAAGTATTTCTTTCCCTAACCTCCCTCCTGAACGCCACAGACACAGCTCCCCCCACTTTCTCTCCCCCCCCCCCGCTTGCTCAGGTCTGTCCATTACTTAGTATCCATTGCAAAAACATCTGCTTGTCATTACTGTCCATTTAGGGAAAGTGAAAAAAGGTCAACCAGGAAAACTGCGCTGCATCTGCTAATGAAAAATAGATCGTTTTGCAAAAACACAAGGGCAACTACAGACTCCGCTGGAAGGAATGAGCCATGGTTGCCTAGTGGCTAGAATGCGAATGGCAGGCGGACTCCACCCACAGCCAGCAGTGCAGAGGTGGGATTCAGCAGGTTTCTGACCAGTTCTGGAGAACCGGTAGCGGAAATTTTGAGTAGTCCGGAGAACCGTAAATACCACCTCTGGCTGGCCATGCCCCAGAGGTGAGTTGCGCCCAGTTCGGCCCGGATCAAGAGAACAGGTAGTAGCGGCGGTGGGAGGCTCCACCCATCCGCCTGGATGCTTCTGCACATGCGCATGCGCAGAAGCGTCGTGTGTGGGAACGCGCCCGAACCAGTAGTAAAAAATGGGCAACCCACCACTGCCTGCCCCCATCTTCTTCTCCGCCTCCGCAGTCCCAGCTGTTTGGGAGGGAAAGGGATTTTGCAACAACCTTCCCCTGCCATGCCCACCAAGCCACGGCCGAGAATCAGTACGAAAAAAAGTTTTGAAAAGTCCATCAATGCAGCAGTTCGATCTGACCAGCTCAAGATGGACTCAGCCTTCCGTCCTTCCGAGGTCGGGTAAATGAGGACCCAGATTGTTGGGGGGAAATATGCTGACTCTGTAAACCACTTAGGAGGGCTGTAAAAGCACTGTGAAGCGGTATATAATCTAGGGCTATTGCTATTGCCCTTCCTTCCTTCCCTCCCAGTGGTTAGAATGCAGTATTGCAGGCTAATGCCGAGCTGTCAGCAGTTCAATCCTGCCGGCTCAAGGTTGACTCTGGTCGGGTCAAACGAGAGAGCCATATTGTTGGGGGCAAGGGGCTGACACTCTAAACCACTTAGAGAAGTTGTAAAGCATTGTGAAGTCCAAAGATGGAGGGGGGCCTAGCCGGGTTGGCCCCGGTTCGGATGAACCGGTAGTGGTATAGCAGCCTGGATCGCTGGAACCGGCAGCGAACCCAGGCCTGCCATGCCCCTGAACCGGTACCCCAGTTGCTGCCATCACCATCTTGTCTTTGAGTTCTGCCGCTTGCACAGAAACAATTTTAATTGATCTATGTACGCAGCACGAGTAAACTGGCAGTAAAGCTGGCCGGAACCCACCCCTGGTGAAGTGGCATATAAGTCCTAGTGCTACTGCTAAATGCTATTATTATAGTATCAGCCCAAAGTTAATTCTTCCCCTATCTAAGACTCCTGCCAGAAAGCCGAGCTGCTTGGTAAATGAACACAGCAACAGGAAATATGCCCTCCTCAGTACCCACGGCCACCTCCTATTTAAAGGCAGCTGTTCGGACCACGCACAGATCCCGGCAACTCACTTCAATATTTCTCTAACCGCCCATCTCTTCCATCTGCACGCAAACATCCGCTTTGGCCGGCGCATAATTGCGGATAATTCATGTTCAGATTTGATATGGATGTTCAAATAACATATGAGAATTCCAAGCAAATTTCTGCAAATGAAAAAAGATTTCCTGTGACATAAATGGCCTGGTGCGAGGCTGCCTATATGAGCTGTAATTTGCCTGGAAAGGCCGATTGGCGGGTGGGGGGGGGGTGGGGGGTGGCGCAGCGGTCCCCGGGAAGAGCGGGCCAAGCACCTCCGCGATGCCAAGCCGCGAAGCCAGCCTGCTCCGTCTCCAAGGAAATTATGCGGCCAGCCAGCCAAATTTCTGACAACTTCCATAAATTATTTCGGATTTTCATATTTCAAATTTCATCTGCATTCATCATGTGCGTGGAGAGCAGAAGGGGGGGGGGGGGAGGAGAGAAGCGTCTAAGCGGAGACTCTGTAAGCATTCAGGAGAGAAGTCCCAGGGGGCTGGCCTGGGACTAGATAATTGAATTTACTTTTGATTAGATTATTCTTCCTGCAGCCTGACTGCCAATCTGAAGTATTGTGCCTTCTCTTCTACTTAACCTTCCTGCCCTGTGCCTGTTCAGCTTGCATCAGCTTTTCTATGTGGGATATATATCTGAACAATCAAACTTCGGAGTTATTATTTTCCCTTCCATTGTCCATCCTTATATAAAGGCATGCATCTTTCACTCCCT
>NC_045549.1:73948217-74018075 GCF_009769535.1 Thamnophis elegans | reverse complement strand
CTTCGTTCGGCTTCTTATCGTCTTCCGAGCAACTTAGATCAATCAATTCTACCGAAACAAATATGTTATAAGGTTTACCTCAGAGGGATGACATCTTTCCCTCAGTGGGCTTAATGCATACTGCTACAAGAGCTAAGCCTATAAAACCACAATTTGGTATCCTACCTGTCTAAGAATTCAATCTCATTTACCGTCTTATTAACCTTAAAACTAGGCAAAGTCTAAAATCAGCCCGTAAATCAGATTTCTTTAACGCAAAGCAAGCGATTGGATCTACAGCTCAAACATTGATCCCGATTGCCCTGCATTTCCCAACAACTAATACCAATAATTAGAAGAGATTTGCAATACTTATCGACGGTTGAAGAATTGGCGGGTAGGGGGGGGGAATCATTTAAAAGCAACTTAGAAAAATCGTTTAAAAGCAACTTAGAACTCAGGAGAGATTTCCTGACAGTTAGAACAATTAATCAGTGGAACAGAAGTTGCCTCCAGAAGTTGTGAAGCTCCAACACTGGAAGTCTTTAAGAAGATGCTGGAGAGCCATTTATCTGAAACAGTATAGGGTCTATAGAAGGATGGAAGGCTGAGTCGACCTTGAGCCAATCAGGGTCGAACTCCTGGCAGCCGGCAGAGTTAGCCTGCAATACTGCATTCTAACCACTGGGAGGGGGAAGGAAGGAAGGAAGAAGGGAAAGAAGGAAGGAGGGAGGGAGGAAGGGAAGAAAGGAGGGAAAGAAGGACAGAGGGAGGGAGGGAGGAAGGAAGAAGGGAGGAGGGAGGAAAGAAGGGAAACAAGGAAGGAAGGAAGAAGGGAAGAAGGAAGGAGGGAGGAGGGAAGGAAGGAGAAAAGAGAAGGAGGAGGAAAGGAAGGAGGGAAAGAAGGAAGGAGGGTGGGAGGAAAGGAAGGAAGAAGGTAAGGAGGAAGGAAGAAGGTAAAGAAGAAAGGAAGGAAGGAGGGAAGGAAAGAAGAAGGAGGGAGGGAGGGAGGGAAGGAAGGAGGGAAAGAAGGAGAGGAGGGAGGGAGGAAGGAAGGAAGAAGGTAAGAAGGAAGGAAGAAGGTAAGAAGGAAGGAGGGAGAGAGGGAAGGAAGGAAGGAAAGAAGGAATTAGGGAGGGAGGGAAGGAAGGAAAGAAGGAAGAAGGGAAAAAGAAGGAAAGAAGGAATGAGGGAGGGAGGGAGGGAGGAAAGGGGCTAGCAATAGCACTTATATACCACTTCACGGTGCTTTTCCAGCCCGCTCTAAACAGTTTACAGAGTCAGCCTCTTTCCCCCAACAATCTGGCTCCTCATTTTAACCACCTCGGAAGGACAGAAGGCTGAGTCCACCTTGAGCAGGTCAGGATCAAACTCTTGGCAGCGGGCAGAGTTAGCCTGCAATACTGCATTCCAACCACTGCGTCCCCATATTCTATAAGGCATCGTCTTGGAAAAGCTTATATTTTGGGGCCACCACCCGTTTTAGCCTTAAACGCCACCTGGGGACGCACCATAGTTCTGTTGCCATCGGTCAGAGAAAGGACGAAGACAAGGGCTCTGCCGAGCTTGAAGCCAGCATGAATGGCACCAGGGTATCTTCCAGGATCTTGCGTTCCTAAAGAGGAGAAGCTGGTCAAAGTCCATGAAGATGCTCAAATCACCCAAGTGGAGTTGTCTGGAAGTTGAGTCGTGGCAATTGAGACTTTTTTTTTTCATTTGAAACACTTCACTGCTTATCCAAGCGGCTTCTTCGGACAGCTTCTGGATAAGCAGAAGGACAGAAGGCTACGTCAACCTTGAGCCGATCAGGATCGAACTCCTGGCAGCTGGCAGAGTTAGCCAGCTGCCAGGAGGGAGGGAAACGACTCAACTTCCAGACATGGTGTTGGGCCCACCAGGTTCAGACAGTGAGGAGGTTGGGGAGGAAGATGGGCCAGTCCTGGAGTCTGGGAAGGCTCTGATGGGGGCTCTGTGTCGGAGGGCAGAGAGGGGGCCAGGGACGTATGCCAGTTACCAGCTGCCTTTGGAGTTGGATATCAGTGAGGCAGAAGAACAGCTGGAGCCTGTTCCCAGTGTGCGCATGCGCAGAGCTGCCAGACGAAAGGAACAGCTAAAGAACAGGGTCAACTTGGGAGTGAGGCCACAGGTGGACAGTGAATGGCCCCTCCCAGAGGGAATAAAAGGAGCGGAAGGGGAGTGGAGTTTGCAGGAGACAATTAGTTCACTTAATTGGTTCCTGACTCTCCGAGACTCCTTGCCAAGTTTTGCAGATCTCGGGCTGGCAGCTCTCCAAGCCAGATAAGGTCTGTGACTGTAAATCCTCCCTCGAAAGACTTTTGAAGAGTTGTCGCTTCAAAAAGCACCTTTGGGACAATACAAGTTATCCCTCGACCTACGACCGCCGCCGTAAGCCCCAATTTTCTGTCGTTAAGTGGGACATCTGTTCAGTGAGTTTTGCTCTCTTTTACGACTTTCCCTGCCCACGGCTGCAAAGTGAATCACTGATAAGTTGGCAATCCGGTTGTTAAGTGAATCTCGGCTTCCCCGTTGATTTTGCTTCTCGCAAAAGGTCGCAAAGGGGAATCGCTTGGGACGCAGCAATGGCGCCGTAAGTACGAACCGGTTGCCAAGCATCTGAATTTTAGTCAGATGATCGCGGGGATGCGACTAAGGTCGTAACAGTGAAAAAACGGCCATAAGTCAGTTTTTCCAGTGCTGTTGTAGTTTTGAACGGTCGCTAAGTGAAGCGTTGTAAGTCGAGGACCGACTGCGCATAATTCAAATTCAACCTTCTAGGAAATAAATTTTAAAAAGGGGAGGAAAAATGAAAAAAAAAACACTTTGGGGAATAAATTACCAAAGGTCGAAAGGGCAAGGGGGTGCATTGAGTTGGAGGCACACAACTGCCCCCCCCCCTTTTAGGATTTTTTTTTTAGGATTTATTTATGATTTATAGGCCGCCCTTTTCCCTGAGAGGACTCAGGGAGGCTTACAATACATGGGAAGGGGGGCAAAACAAAAACAAGACAGTGCATAAATAAAAATAAAACAATAAAACGCAACTTTCATTCAACATTCGGGTGGGGCGAATTAGAATCTTATCCCCAGGCCTGGCGGGATAGCCAGATCCTAAGGGCTGTGCGGAAGGCCTGGACGGTGGTGAGGGTGCGAATCTCCACGGGGAGGTCGTTCCAAAGGGTCGGAGCTGCTACTGAAAGGCTCTCCTCCGCGTAGTCGCCAGTCGCACTGACTGGCGGATGGGACTCGGAGGAGGCCTAATCTGTGCGATCTAATCGGTCGAAGGGAGGTAATCGGCAGGAGGCGGTCTCTCAAGTACTCAGATCCACTACCATGAAGGGCTTTAAAGGTGGTCAACAGGACCCTGAAGCGCACCCGGAGATCAACAGGTAGCCAGCGCAGCTCGCGGAGGATAGGTGTTATGTGGGCGAACCGCGGTGCGCCCACAATCACTCGCGCGGCCGCATTCTGGACTAGCTGAAGTCGCCGGATGCTCTTCAAGGGCAGCCCCGTGTAGAGCACGTTGCAGTATTCCAGCCTTGACCCCAATCACACCTCGGGCTTCGTACCTCTTCGTAATATTTGCGTTCCTCTTCTTCCACTTCCTTCTGGGCTTTTTCCCACTCTTTTTTCAACTTCTCCTGCTCTTTCTGATACTTTTCCTAAGGAAAGAACATAGCAACGCAAGCTGTACAGCAGGAATCCTGGCCGGGGGCGGGATTGAAAAATGTTAGTTCTCTGCCGGGTTACTGAGTGGGCATGGCCACCTTCACCCCTCTGGCCCCAGAAGCTTTCCTTGAGCCTCTGGGAAGTCGAAAACAGCCTCCCCCAGGCTCCGGAGGCTTCCCGGAGGCCCATTTTTCACCTTCCCGGAGCCTCCGCGTGGGTCCTGTGCTTACCTGGCATGAGGAACGGGCCACGTGGAGACTCCTGGGAGTCTCCAGCTCTGGGTGGGCAGGGCCAGCCAGTCTGTGCAACTACCGGTTCGGCGAACCAGATTAAAATTAACATATACTTCGCCCGAACTGGTTGAATCCCACCCCTGATCCTGGCCGAATGGTGGGCATGGCCACCTTCACCCCTCTGGCCCCAGAAGCTTTCCTTGAGCCTCTGGGAAGGCGAAAACAGCCTCCCCCAGGCTCCAGAGGCTTCCCGGAGGCCCATTTTTCACCTTCCCGGAGCCTCCGCGTGGGTCCTGCGCTTACCTGTCATGAGGAACGGGCCACGTGGAGACTCCTGGGAGTCTCCAGCTCTGGGTGGGCAGGGCCAGCCAGTCCGTGAAACTATCGGTTCGGTGAACCAGATTAAAATTAACATATACTTCGCCCAAACCGGCTGAATCCCACCCTGGATCCTGGCCCAATGCGGTGGAACTGTGGTATCTCAGCTGGATCTATGGAAGACCTCCTAGTAAAGGTTTCTTTCAAAACTTTCTCTTTTTTAAAAATGTTTTTTTATATAATTTTATTTAAAGTTTTTTTTCTTTAACGTCCATAACTGCTTAGCGAACAGTGTATTTGTCTGGGTCGATGTACTTTATACACACACCAATAACAAGGACTATTTAAATATACATAATCATAATCTTTCCACTAATATTTTACATATACAGGGTAATTATAGTATACCAGCTGGATATCCGCGCTTCGCGACAAAACTATGTGATCGGGAAATGCAGGAGAAATCTGGTTCATTCCGGTTCAATCCGTTGGCTCAGTGGTGGTTGGTGATTGAAACATATTTCATTTCATTCATTTCATTTCATTTCATTTCATGAATGAAACATATAAGGGAATATCGCTCCCGCTGTCTTGAATTCGGAAGCAGTTCCATAGGTGGAAGGCGTAGACATTTTGGTGAGGTACTGAAGTTTAGTAATGTAAGGAGCCCCAGGCCGCTCCTGAGTGAAGGAGTGGAATGTCTGCCAGTTTGAACTGAGGTAACGGAATGTGAGGCAACTGGCAGTTGGAACAGAGTTCTTTTCAGGTGGGGAGGGGGAGTAGAACTCCTTAGCATCAGGGCATGTTAATTACTGTATAAGAAATACTAATGAACTGGTGGTCATTTTGAAAAATCCTTTCTTAGCGAGCACCTAGAAGCAGAGAGGAACATACGTGACGAATTTCAAGTTTGTAGGCTTCGCGGTTCTCCTTCACTCAGGAGCGGACTGGGGCTCCTTACAGTGCTAAACGTCGCTAACTCACCAAAACGTCTACGCCTCCCAGCTATGGAACTGCTTCCGATTCAAGGCGGCAGGAGCGATATTCCCTTATGTGTTTAATCACTGAGCAGCACTGAGCCAACGGATTGAACCGGATTTCTTCTGCATTGCCCGGTCACGTAGTTTCGTGATGAAGCATGGGTGTACAGCTAGTAAACATATCTCAGAAAAACAAATCAAAACCCGGATCTACCTGAAGTAGCCGTTCCTGTTCCTGCTGCCACCGTTCCTGGCGCCTACGCTCTTCTTCCGGATCCCAAGACCAGCAAGTCGAACGCTTCAATAAGTTTGATCAAATATACAATTAGAAGCATATAATGCAGCCTCCCCCCTGCATATTTTACCCCCAAATCCTTCCAAGTTATCTTATAGCAGAGGTGTCAAACTCGATTTAATTGATGGCATCAGGGTTGTGTTTGACCTCGGGAGGGAGGCGTGGCCAGGTGGGCGTGGCCAGGGTGGGTGTGGCCAGCTTTTTGTCACTCATGTCAGGGGTACCTGTGGTGGTTCCACCACAAATGCGCGCACAACAAAAGCGCGCCTGACTAAACCGCGGTGTCTAAAGAACGGTGACAAAACCGCGCGACAAATGAGCGACTAATTAGCCCTAAAGCGCGCCGACAAAAGCGCGCCGACAGAAGCGCGCTGTAACGTAACCCTAAACCTAACCCTAACCCTAACCCTAACCCTAACCCTAACCCTAAACCTAAATGTAAATCTTACCTTAAATTAAATTGCGCTTCTGTCGGCGCGCTGCTGTCGGCGCGCTGTTGACATCGCGGTTTTAGTGCCACGGTGTTGTCGGCGTGCTTATGACGTTCGCGCTTTTGTCGGGTCACGCCTGTGGTGGCCCTAGCGCTCTGCCGTGAAAACGGACTTCCGAGCTCTGTTTTTGGCCGAGACGGCCTCCTGCAGCCCTCTGCCAGAGAAAGTGGAGCTCAGGGTCAGGGGTGGGGTGGGGTGGGGTGCAGTCCTCACAAGGTCTGTTTTTTGGCTGGGACAATCTCCTGCAGCTCTCTGCTAATGAAAATGGAGCTCAGGAGGGCTGGCGTCCAGTCCTCACAAGGTCTGTTTTAGGCTGGGACGATCTCCTGCAGCTCTCTGCCAACGGAAATGGAGTTCTCCTGAGCTCTGTTTTCACTGGCAGAGACACTGCAGACCAGACGTTTGCTGTTTCCAGGGCAGCCCCGCGCGCCGGATCTAAGCATCCTGTGGGCAGGATCGGGGCCCTGGGCCTTGGAGTTTGACACCCCTGATCTACAGGTAGGTTTGCAAACCCCTCCTTGGCTGATCCTTCTTCCTGGACAATCGTATTTTGTAGTTTTCGGCACGGAGAATAGTGCATAAGTACATTAATGTGCATATTGTCCCTGTCATTGTATTTATATATATATTTTTTCTCCTTTTATTCTTGTTCTCATTTTGTTTGAAACTAAATAACTAAATAACTAAATAACTAAATAACTAATAACTAAATAACTAAATAACTAAATAACTAAATAACTAAATAACTAAATAACTAAAACTAAATAACTAAATAACTAAATAACTAATAACTAAATAACTAAATACTAAATAACTAAAAACTAACTAAATAACTAAATAACTAAATAACTAATAACTAATAACTAAATAACTAATAACAACTAAATAACTAAATAACTAAATAACTAAATAACTAAATAACTAAATAACTAATAACACTGTTTCTGTGCACCAAAGTCACGTGATTCCCCTCTTGCGACCTTTTGACAAGCAAAGTCATCGGGGAAGCACCAGATGGACTTAACCACCGGGTTCCGAGTTATCAACTCAGTGATTCACTTAATAACTGTGGCCAGGAAGGACATAAAACGGGGCAAAACTCACTTCATAAATGTTTAGCAGCGGAAACTGTGGTCGTAAGTTTGAGGACTATCTGCAACGTATCAAAACCGATAGGGGAGCATCCACACTGAGGAGACACGCAATCACCTCGCTTAAGGACCGTCACGACTTGTGACCGTAATGGGCAGGCTTTGTAGTCCTTAGTCGAGATCTGCTGGTAGGCTAACTTAACAGGTTCAAAGTAAGCATAACTTCAGCCCTGATCAAACACACCATACCGGATAAAAATTAAATGGCTTAAAAGCTGTCAAAAATTCAGTTCAAAATCAACGTACGTTTGATGTGTCCCTGTTCTCAGCGGCGGCTGCAGAAAAAAAGAAAAAAGCTAAAATTAAAACTTTTAAACCTGTTAAATGTTTTTTTTTTTTTAGGTTTTTTAAATTGATTTTCAATTTTAAAAGTGCCAACATTTCATCTGTCCTTAACCAGTGTGTCATCTGGGTGCAAAGATTTCTGTGCAACATCCTTCCACAAATGATAACACATTGAACAATTATACATTGTTTGGATCTTCATTTCGTTCATAACATATCTTCTAATAAAAATACAATAATAACTTTAAACATAATTATTCTCATCATACTCACATTATCAGTTGTCATCTTATTCTTATATTTATCTTATAATGTATTCTCTATTCTTATGTCTTCTTCCTTTATTCCCAATTTCTTTTTTTATTCTCTAACCATTTGTAAATACTTCTCATATCATATAATAATCAGTTTGTTCCTTCTCAAGTGCTAATGTTAGTCTATTCATTTCTGCGCATACCAATATTTTCCTAATCCCCTTCTCTTCAGTAGGAATCTCTTCACTTTTCCAATAGTGTGCAAATACAATTCCAACTGCTGTTAATACATGGATACCATATTTTTCAGAGTATAAGACACCCAGAGTATAAGACACCCCAAAGTTTTGAAGAGGCAAATGAAAATATAAAGTTTTTGCAATCTGCAACACCCCTCCCCCCAAAATGGCCCGTTTTTCGCAAAAACGGGCCCATTTTTTTTTTAAAAAAGGGCATGAATATCCCTTAGGAGGCTTGTAGAGTGCTCCTGGGTGTGAGGTGGGGCCAAAAATGAGCAAAAAACGGCCTGTTTTTTCATCAAAAAAGGACATGGATAGCCTTATGGAGGCTTATAGAGTGCTCCCGGGGGCTGGGGGGGGCAAAACTGAGCAAAAAATGGTCTGTTTTTTGCTCATTTCTGCCCTCCCCAGCGCCCAGGAGCACTCTGGAAGCCTCCTAAAGGCTCTGCATGGTCATTTTGGTGAAGGGGGCGGGATTTCGGGAGGCAAAAATGCTGTATTCAGTGTATAAGACGCACCCAGATTTTTCAGCCTCTTTTTTGAGGGAAAAAGATTTAGCGTAATTAAATATATATTCTCTTTAAATGTTCAACAGGCGTGCCGATTTTACAGGGTTTCCGAAACGACCAACCCATTTGAAACAACAAAGACGATAATATTCCGTCTTCCGTCACCGTCTACCTGTGGCCTTACTCCCAAGTCGACCCCTGTTCTTTAGCTGTTCCCTTCATCTGGCAGCTCTGCGCAATGCCCACACTGGGAACAGCCTCCAGCTGTTCTTCTGCCTCACTGATGTCTGATTCCGCTGATAATGGTCAGATGGCTTTGGCCCCTCTCTGCCTCCGACACAAAGCCCTCATCAGAAGCTTCGTCAGACTCCAGGACTGGTCCAGGTTCCTCCCCAACCTCCTCTCTGTCCGAATCTGCTGCCAGTTCCACTGGCGAGCCACAACACTGGCCCGTGGAGCTGGCCTGGTAATATCAAAGGACCAGCCCGCGGTGCCTCTTGTCAGCCAAAACGAGCTGCCCGTTTTCGGCTGGCAGAGTGCTGCAGTAGGCCATCCAGGCTGAAAACGGGGCGCAGAGGGGCCGTGGAGCGTGGGAGGGTGCTACAGAAGGCATTCGTCCCATCTCCCTCTCCGTCCCCACTCCCACCCCGGCCGGCCTGCGGAGAACTACAATGCTGATCCGGCCTCAGAGAAATCCAGTTTGACACCCCTGTACTACTGGATGCAGAAACACGGCGTCATTTATGGTTTTTCAGGACTGGTTTTGGGGAAAGAAAGTAGCCATGGAAGATTTGTTTATGCCTAGCTAGGAAATTTACCTTTCTGCTCTTGAAGGGGCATCCTGCAAAGCCCCGTGGCTTGTCTCCAGAAGAGAGAAAGGTAGGTCTTCACCTGGCTTCGGAGCCTCCAAGGTATCTATCTGGACCTGGAACAATTCGTAAAGAACATCGTTACTACATCGTCGAAGTAGTACTATTCTTCTGAAGTTGTTCAGACCAGGAAAACCAGAGGCATGTTTTATTGAGAATCTATATCTATCTATCTATCTATCTATCTATCTATCTATCATCTATCTATCTATCTATCATCATCTATCTATCTATCTATCTATCTATCTATCTATCAGCTATCTATCTATCTATATCTATCTATCTATCTATCATCTATCTATCTATCTATCTATCTATCTATCATCTATCATCTATCTATCTATCTATCTATCTATCTATCTATCTATCTATCTATCTATCTATCTAATCTATCTATCCAATCTATCTATCTATCTATCTATCATCTACTACTATCTATCTATCTATCTATCTATCTATCTATTATCTATCTATCAGCTATCTATCTATCTATCTATCTATCATCTATCTATCTATCTATCTATCTATCTATCTATCTATCATCTATCTATCTATCTATCTATCTATCTATCTATCATCTATCTAATCTATCTATCATCTACTATCTATCATCTATCTATCATCTCTATCTATCTATCTATCTATCTATCTATCTACATCTATCTATCTATCTATCTATCATTATCTATCTATCTATCATCTATCTATCTATCTATCTATCTATCTATCTATCTATCATCTATCTATCTATCTATCTATCTATCTATCTATCTATCTATCTATCTATCTATCTATCTATTAATCTATCTATCTATCTCTATCTATCTCTATCTATCTATCTATCTATCTATCTATCTATCTAATCTATCTATCTATCTATCTATCTATCTATCTATCTATCAGCTATCTATCTATCTATCTATCTATCATCTATCTATCTATCTATCTATCTATCTATCATCTATCTATCTATCTATCTATCTATCTATCATCTATCTATCTATCTATCTATCTATCTATCTACTATCTATCTATCTATCTATCTATCCATCCATATCTCTGTCTGTCTGTCTGTCTGTCTGTCTGTCTGTCTGTCTGTCTATCTATCTATCTATCTATCTATCTATCTATCTATCTATCTATCTATCTATATATAATATATCTATATATATATATATCTATATATATATATAAATGTGTATGTATGTATGTATGTTCCAGCATAACTCTGGAACGCCTCGAGCAATTTCAATCATACTTGGTACACTTGGATGACTTACTCTCTGGAAAAAAATACTGTGGGGGGTAAGACACCCTTAACACCCCTCGGGGTGTGTGTTCTGCTAAGACACAGCCTGTTGTGCCTTAAAACAGCTTCTACTGTACTTCCGTAAAATGGCTTCTACTGTACAGTGCAGTGGAGTTGCCATGGTAACGGCTTCACAGTACTCCACAAGGGGGCTGCCTCTGGTAAGGGGGGAAATCCAACATTAGAAATTGCAGAAATTGTTCACGGAAGGAGTGCTGGGTTATCAGCTAGTAGTCTATAGTAGCTGAATTTTGCAAATCCCGTGACGTGGCCTTCTATCTCAATGAGTCACCGAGAACCAGCGTAATACTTCTCGGTACTAACGCTTCCTAAGACTAGTGTCCTTAACCGGGTTTTAGGAATGCTGTTTTCTTTTTCTTTCTGTGACAGCTTCGGAGTATTCCTCTCAATATCATCTCAGTAGCTCTCTACAAAACCATAAGCCAGCATTCTCGTTCTCGATCGTTTCAGGAATATTCACTGAAGGGACTGACGTTCTACCGAGAGAAGGGAAGATTTGTGGCTCGCGGTTGAACAGTGGGGGGTCCTTTGTGCTCTCTTCCTTGCAGACGTTTCGTTACCCGACTAGGTAACGTCATCAGGGCTGCAAGGGAGGTGGATTTGCAGAGAGATGGAAGAGGAGGAGGAACAGGATTATAGGGTCTTTAATGCTTTCTGAGCTTGATGCCATCCCTCTCTCTCCCTCCCTCCATTTCTCTCTCACCCCCTCTCTCCAAATCTCTCTCTCCTCTTCCTCCCACTCTCTCCCTGTCCCTCCCTCCATCTCTCTCTCCCTCCCTTTTGTACTCCCAAATCTCTCTCTCCCTCTCGTTCTCTCTCTCTCTCCTCCTCTCCCTCCAAATCTCCCTCCCTCCATCTCTCTCCCCCACTCTCTCCCTATGCCCCTCTCCCCTCTCTGTCCTCCATCTCTCCCCCTGTCTCCTTCCCTCCTCCAACTCTCCCTCCATCTCTCTCCCTCTCCATCCCCTCTCCCCCAAACCTCGCTCTCCCCCTCTTCCTCCCTCCGACTCTCTCCCTCCATCTCTCTCCCCCTCCCTCCCTCCAACTCTCCCTCCCTCTAGCTCTCTCCCTGCCCTCCTCTCTATTCCTGTCCATCTCTGTCCCCGTCTCTCCCCCAAATCTCCCTCCCCTCTCCCCCTTTCTCTCTCCCTCCAAATCTCCCTCCCTCCATCTCCCCCCAAATCTCTCTTCTCCCTCCCTCCCTCCAATGCTCCCTCTAGCTCTCTTCCCTCCCTCCTCATTCCTGTCCATCTCTCTCCCACCAAATCTCCCTCCCCTCTTCCTCCCTTTCTCTCTCCCTCCAAATCTCCCTCCCTCTCTCTCCCCCAAAATCTCTCTCTTCTCCCTCCCGTTTTCTCTCCCTCCCTCTCCCCCTCCAAATCTCCCTCCCTCTCCCCATGTGTTCATTTGTGAAAAATACACATTTCTCTTAGAGGAAGATAACATTTCACTTTTTTCTCAGACACACGTTTTAAGTTACCTTCTGGCTAACCGAAGCTTCTGTCCCCTTCTCTTCTCCTCTTTCGTGCGGTTTCGCCTCTTGAGTTGAATTCAGCTCAGGACATGAGTCAGTTTGGTTGGGAAGGTTGCGGAAGGAAGCCGCCTCCCCTTTGGCCGCCAGGAGGTTGGCACAGGAAAACATTGTGTTGGGTTCCGCGTGGGCTGGACCTAAATCCACGAAAAGACCAAAGAAAAGAAGAAAAGGAAAATTTAGCCATCCACCTGGCCAAACAAAACTAATTTATTCGAACCCTAGTTTGATCTAAAAGGAAAAAAACAACACAAACTGGGAACCATTGCTATATCGTGACCCGTCAAAACTGCGGTCCACTAAAGCGCGCCCGATTAAAGCGCGTACCTGACCTCATCAGCAGCGCGATAAATACGACCGCGGAGAAAAAGGGCGCTTTAAAAAGCGCTTTTAAAGCAAGCCGATTCACATAAAGGTAAGGGTTAGGTTTAGGTTTAGGGTTAGGTTAAGGGTTAGGGTTAGGTTTAGGGTTACGTTAAGCGTTAGGGTTAGGTTTAGGGTTAGGTTAAGGGTTAGCGTTAGGTTTAGCATTAAGGGTTAGGTATAGGGTTAGGTTTAGGGTTAGGTTAAGGGTTAGGCTTAGGGTTAGGTTTAGGGTTAGGTTTGGGGGGTTAGGTTTAGATTTACGCGTTAATTTTAAGTTTACCGCTCACAGCGTGTTTTTGTCGCGCTGTGATGACGTCACGTACGCGCTTTCGTCGAGCGCGCTTTAGTCTACCGCGTATTTGTGGTGGAACCTGCTATATTCCGGGATCACGTGATTAGATTTTGCTACTGTCTGATGATTGAAGTCAATGGGGGAAAAACCAGAATCATTTAACCATCCTACTAACTTATCAGCTGCCGTGATTTACTTCTACACAAGAATATCAACGGCTCACTCTGGAACTTACAAACAAAGGGGAATCAGAATATTTTGAAGCCTGGAGCAGATTTTATGATTGGCATAAGGCAAGGGGACAAGACTGGAACAAACGGTATATATTGTGATTGGACAGAAGGATGGACAATGTATTAAGTAGGCTAATATAGTTAATGGTTGAGACTAGTTGTATATAATGTGAATGTAGGGTCACTTCGACTTCGTGGTACTACATTGTTTTAAATCTATATAACTAAAAATGTAATGGTTGTTTGTTCAAAATCGCTAATCTCCGAAAGCTCTTCACCGATTGCTTTGAAATTTTGGCACAACGTTGCATTCAAATACGCAAATGTTTATATATATATTATAACACATAGATGACAGGTAAAAACATGCTTTTTTGAAAACCAGCGCCATCTGGTGGACGTAAAAGCAACACACGCTATACTAAATATTTCATGATTCCATTTCAATGTTTCCGATTGCCCCCGCCGTCTCCCCCAAACAGCCTCGCCCGTCCCAGCACCGCCGAGTCCTGACCAACGGCAGCACCCACCCGCGCCCCACTATGCCCAGACTGAGCCACAGCAACGCATGGCCGGGAACAGCTAGTGTAAAAATAATAAAAATATATATTTTTAAAAAGAATATCAACGGTCACTGCAAATTGGCACCAGATTAAGAGTCAATAGATGTCATGGCCCTATCAGAGCCCGAGGAGGAGGAGGAGGAGGAGGAGAGGAGGAGGAGGAGGAGAGGAGGAGGAGGAGGAGGAGGGAAACTTGGGGTCCTTATTGCTCTCTGAGGTTGGTTGTTTTCTTGCAGGCATTTGACGATCTAACTAGGTAACATCATCAGTGGTAGAAGGAAGTAGAATATGCAGAGGAGGGAGAGAGGAAAAAGACTGTGGGGTCCTTTTCGCTCTCTAAGCTTACCTGTTTTTTTGCAGACATTTCATTACCCTACTAGGTAACATTATCAGTGGTAGAAGGAGTGGGGGGGTGGAGAGAGGAGGAGAGGAGGATTGAAGAGTCCTTGGAGTTCCATTGCTTTTTTTTTTTTTGCAGAAGTTTCATTATCCTACTTGGGCACATCATCAGTGGTAGAAGGAGTGGGGGAGGGGGTGGAGAGGAGGAGGAGGGGAGAGGAGGACTGATGTTTCACGACCCTACTTGGGAACATCATCAGTGGTAGAAGGAGTGGAGGTGTGTGGAGAGGAGGAGGAGGGGAGAGGAGGACTGATGTTTCACGACCCTACTTGGGAACATCATCATTGGTAGAAGGAGTGGGGGGAGGGGGTGGAGAGGAGGAGGGGAGAGGAGGACTGATGTTTCATTACCCTACTAGGTAACATCATCAATGGTAGAAGAAGTGGTGGGAGGGGGTGGAGAGGAGGAGGAGGGAGAGGAGGACTGATGTTTCACGACCCTACTTGGGAATATCATCAGTGGTAGAAGTGGGGGGAGGGGGTGGAGAGGAGGAGGAGGGAGAGGAGGACTGATGTTTCACGACCCTACTTGGGACCATCATCATAATACATAAAATAAATAAATAAATAATAAAAATCTGGCTGCTGAACAGCAGGTGGTGCCTATGGGCAGCCAATCTCCTCCGATGAGGAACAGGTTTCCATGGCATCATCGGATTAATAGCGTTGGAAGGGACCTCCGAGGTCTTCTAGCCCAACCCCTTGCTCAAGCAGTGCCAAAGTCGTTTGCTGCTGCTTTCTTTAACCTTCCACTTTTGGAAGGTTAAATTTTATTTTTTAAATGTGGATCCTGGGCAGCAGCTACCGAAAACAGCCGGCCAGTTGCTTTCACGTCGGGAGAAAATAAATCATTTTCTGCATCCAGCTGGGTTTCACGGACGGCGGTTGAAATTGCAAACGCTAAAACGAAGGAGGGGCTGTTTTGCCCACCACCTTATTATTCATTGATGAGGAAAATAGCTACCTATCGAATCATGCAGTTCCTTAATTACTTTCTGGGGATTCTTAATTTAGGGGACCCACAATTTATATCCACAGCTGCTGAATAAGTCACTGGTGTCTTTCCCGTCGTTTCTGAACGTTTCTTGTTTGATGGGCGCGGGAAAAATCGGATGCGACTCTTTTTGTTGGGGGCCCGCCGGAAGCAGCTAGCAAAGCTGGCAGCGGAGTCGGACGGTGAGGAGGTTCTTGGAGGAACACGGGCCAGTCCTGGTGGGCGGGGGAGGCTCAGACGAGTGTCAGGAGGCCAGAGGGGGAGCTAGAGAGAAGTGAGGCAGAAGAACAGCTGGAGCCTGTTTCCCAGTGGGCGCCTGCGCAGAGCTGCAAGAAGACAAGAACAACTCAGAAAACAGGGGTCGCTTGGGAGTAAGTAAGCCAAGAGTTAATAGGGATGGGCTTTTGCAGGAAAGATTTGTCTTTCGATTGTTTCAAGAGTGGAAAGTTCTGTTTGTAACTATAAGAGCTCTGTGCCAAGTTTTGCCTTGCCCTGCGTTTGGAACTCATTATCTGGCAGCTCACCAAACGAGATAAGGTTCGTGTTGATAACATTCCTTGGAAAGACTGTTTGGCAAGCCTTGCTGGCTGCGAATGAAAGGAATTCACAGTCATGTAAATAAAAGGGGTTTTGCTGGGACCAAGACTCTGCTTCATGCTTTTTAAGGAAGCCAGAACACATTTAGCCACAGAAACTCTATTAGTAACGTTGCTCATACTTGTGTTACAACTTCTATTTGATCTGCACAGAAGGATTTCTTTCATTTCCTTGCAGGACTGAGAAGTAAGTTGAGTGGTGTGGTGGCCTAGAGGTGGCGCTCTCACCTCACAATCGGGAGCGCCCAATGTTCATGTCTGTCCAGATCCTTCTGTATCTTTAGCCTGTCTTCTGGAGTGTTGGCTGTCCTGCCAGCTTGGTGTCATCTGGAAATTTGATGAGTTCCCCATTTATTCCGTCATCCAAATCATTGATGAGATGTTGAAGAGTCCTGGGCCTAAAACAGAGCCTTGGGGTACTCCACTGCTATACTTCCCTCCATGAAGATGCAGTTCCATTGAGGACTACACGTGAGTGCGGTTGGTCAGCCAGTTACGAATCCTCCTCCTCCTCCTCCTCCTCCTCCTCCTCCTTGTTTGGTCCAATCACACTTGGCCAATAAAGAATTCTATCCTCCTTTCTCTTCTTCCTTCTTCTTCTTCTTCTTCTTCTCTTCTTCTTCTTCTTTTCTTCTTCTTCTTCTTCTTCTTCTTCTTCTCATCCTCCTCCTCCTCCATCCTCCTCCCTCTTCCTCCTTGTTGTGTCCAATTGCACTTAGCCAATAAAGAATCTATTATCCTCCTCCCTCCTCCTCCTCACTCCTCCTCCTTCGTGTGTCCCAATCACACTTGGCCAATAAAGAATTCTATCCTCCTCCCTCCTCCTCTTCCTCCTCCTCCTCCTCCTCCTTCTTCGTGTGTCCAATCCACACTTGGCCAATAAAGAATTCTATCCTCCTCCTCCTCCTCCTCCTCCACCACCACCACAACCACCACCACAAACCCCACTCCCTTCTAGCTCTGACGATGTGACCAACTTGGGTAATGAAACCTCTGCAAGAAAGCCACCAAGCTCAGAGAGCACCAAGGACCCCACCCTTCAACCCTGAGCTCTGTAGACAGGGCTGTTTGCTAGACTTTAAAAACACCCGTTTGCAGGACCCTACCTAGAAATGTTTTTTCCGAATCCGTTCTTTCTTTTCGGCTGGCTAGTTCAGCTTCTTCCGTGCAGGAGTCCTGCAGAAAACATTGAATTTATGGTTAAAGCAGAAGCCAAAGAAATCTATTCATTTGTTCTACTTCTATCCTGCCGCAATCAAACTACTCTCTACAACGTCTAGTCAAGGCTGCGGTTTTCCCAGTTGCAATGGATGGCTGTGAAAGTTGGACCATAAGGAAGGCTGAGCGCCAAAGAATGGAGGCCTTTGGACTCTGGTGCTGGAGGAGAAGACTCCTGCATTGAGTCCCTTGGACTGCAAGGCGATCCAACCGGTCAGTCCTAGAGGAGATCCACCCTGGCTGCTCTTTAGAAGGCCAGATCCTGAAGGGGAAACTCCAAGACTTTGGCCACCTGATGAGAAGGAAGAAGGACTCCCTGGAGAAGAGCCTCATGCTGCGAAAGATGGAGGGCAAAAGAAGAAGAAGGGGATGGCAGAGGAGGAGGTGGCTGGATGGAGCCACCGAAGCAGTCGGTGTGAGCTTCAATGGACTCCAGAGGATGGGAGAGGACAGGAAGGCCTGGAGGAACGTTGTCCATGGGGTCATGATGGATTGGACATGACTTTGCAACTCACAACATCTATCTATCTATATCTATATCATCTATCTCTATCTCTATCTCTATCTCTATCTCTAATCTATCTATCTATCTATCTATCTATCTATCTATCTATCTATCTATCTATCTATCTATCATCTCAAAGACTTTGGCCACCTGATGAGAAGGAAGAAGGACTCCCTGGAGAAGAGACTCATGCTGGGAACGATGGAGGGCAGAAGAAGAAGGGGACAGCAGAGAAGGAGGGGGCTGGATGGAGTCACCGAAGTAGCCGGCGTGAGCTTCAATGGACTCCAGAGGATGGGAGAGGACAGGAAGGCCTGGAGGAACGTTGTCCATGGGGTCATGATGGATTGGACATGACTTTGCAACTCACAACATCTATCTATCTATATCTATATCATCTATCTCTATCTCTATCTCTATCTCTATCTCTATCTCTATCTCTATCTCTAATCTATCTATCTATCTATCTATCTATCTATCTATCTATCTATCTATCTATCTATCTATCTCAAAGACTTTGGCCACCTGATGAGAAGAAGAAGGACTCCCGGAGAAGAGCCTCATGCTGGGAACGATGGAGGGCAGAAGAAGAAGGGGACAGCAGAGAAGGAGGGGGCTGGATGGAGCCACCGAAGCAGTCGGTGTGAGCTTCAATGGACTCCAGAGGATGGAGAGGACAGAAGGCCTGGAGAAACGTTGTCCATGGGGTCATGATGGATTGGACATGACTTTGCAACTCACAACATCTATCTATCTATATCTATATCATCTATCTCTATCTCTATCTCTATCTCTATCTCTATCTCTATCTCTAATCTATCTATCTATCTATCTATCTATCTATCTATCTATCTATCTATCTATCTATCTATCTATCTATCTCAAAGACTTTGGCCACCTGATGAGAAGGAAGAAGGACTCCCTGGAGAAGAGCCTCATGCTGGGAACGATGGAGGGCAGAAGAAGAAGGGGACAGCAGAGAAGGAGGGGGCTGGATGGAGTCACCGAAGTAGCCGGCGTGAGCTTCAATGGACTCCAGAGGATGGGAGAGGACAGGAAGGCCTGGAGGAACGTTGTCCATGGGGTCGCGATGGGTGGGACACAACTTCATGACTAACAACAACAACACCAGTTTGAATCTGCTTTTAGGATTCGGTAACTTGGACTTTCTTTTTAGAGAAGCAATTTTGGGGTAAAGGAAGATCTCAAATTAATTAAGGTTTAAATGTTTTCAAGGGCTGCTTTGTTGAGCCAAACAGATGCAGGTATTCCTCGACTTCCAACATCTTGCTTAGTGACCATTCAAAGTTACGACACTGGAAAAAAGTGACTTATGTCCAATTTTTTGCCCTTGGGACCATTGCAACATCCCGATGGTCACGTGGTCAAAAATTCAGGCGCTTGGCAACTGGTTCCTATTTATGACGGCCGCAGTGTCCCGCGAACCCCTTTTGCGACCGTCTGACAAGCCAAGTCAAGGGGGGGGGAAAGCCCGATTCACTTAACAACCGTGCGACAAACTGAATAACTGCAGCGACTCGCTTAACAACTGCAGCAAGGAAGGTCGTAGAATGGGGGCACTTAACCAATGTTTCGCTTAGCAACAGGAATTCTGGGCTCAATTGTGGTCGTAAGTCGAGGACTACTTGTACTGACTTCGAACAAAAAGTGAATAGTTATAAGAAGACTCCCTGCGGGCCTAAGTTTACAAGCAGTTGTAGAACCGTTGAACTCCCCACCCCAGCTCCCGGTAACCCAAGAATCTTGGCCCTTACAACTTGCTCTCTGGGTAGAGCGTGTTCGATTAGCTCTTCTGAACCGGCTCGGGAGGGACGGAATCTGCGCTTCCTTCCGTGGGTGCCCCAGGGGATTCCGCCACGGGGTCAGACTGGGTTGAAAAGCTGGGGGAAGGTTCGAAGAGGAAGGCTGGGCATTCCTTGTCTGGCTCGGCTTCCACCCCATTGCTGGCTTCTCCGTTCACCGCGATCTTTCCGTCCACCTGCATTTCGAAACCCAAAGCAGATGAGAATTATAAGGCTCTCGGGCCATCCTGGTTAGTTCTAATGAGAAGGAAAATGGTTAGGACTATAGAATTACTATCTATCTATCTATCTATCTATCTATCTATCTATCTATCTATCTATCTATCATCTATAAACTATATTTATATCTATCTCCATCCATCCATCCATCCATCCATCCATCCATCCATCCATCTAAAAACTATATTTATATCTATCTAAAACTATATTTATATCTATCTATCTATCTATCTATCTATCTATCTATCTATCATCTATCTATCTATCTATCTATCTATCTATCTATCTAAAACTATATTTATATCTATCTAAAACTATCTATCTATCTATCATCTATCTATCTATCTATCTATCTATCTATCTATCTATCTATCTATCTATCTATCTATCTATCTATCTATCTATCTAAAACTATATTTATATCTATCTAAAACTATATTTATATCTATCTATCTTCTATCTATCTATCTATCTATCTATCTATCTATCTATCTATCTATCTATCTATCTATCTATCTATCTATCTATCTATCTATCCATCCATCCATCCATCCATCCATCCAGCCATCCACCAACCCACCCATCATCTATCTCATCTATCTGTCTATCTATCTATCCATTCACTCATCCATCCATCCATCCATCATATCTCATCTCTCTATCTATATGTATATCCATCCATCCATCATCTATCTCATCTATCACCTGTCCATTCATCCGTCTGTCCACCCATCATCTATCTCATCTCTCACCTATCTGCCTGTCCATCCATTGGTCCATCCATCCATCATCTATTTCATCTATTACCTGTCTATCCATCCTTCTACCATCTATCATCTCTCATCTGTCTATCCATGTCTACCCACCCACCCATCCATCCATAATCTATCACCTATCTATCTGTCCATTCATCATCTATCTCATCTATCATCTGTCTGTCTGTTTATCCATCCATCCATCCATCCATCCATCCATCCATCCATCCATCCATCATTTAGCTAAGGTAAAGGTTCCCCCCGCACATATGTGCTAGTCATTCCCAACTCTAGGGGGCGGTGCTCCGCTCTGTTTCAAAGCCGAAGAGCCAGCACTGTCCGAAGACGTCACTGTGGTCATGTGGCCAGCATGACTCAACGGTAAAGGCGCACCCCAGCATCTTTTATGTGCTTTCGAACTGCTAGGTTGGCAGAAGCTGGGACAAGTAACGGGAGCTCACTCCTACGCAGCGCTAGGGATTTGAACCGCTGAACGGCCGACCTTTCTGATCGTCAAGTTCAGCATCTTAGCCATCGAGCCACCGCCTCCCTATCATCGATCTACTTGTTCATTAAACTTGCATACTGCGCACCTCATTGGCGGCCACCTTATTTTTCATATCTTAACCAACCTTGAAGTTTCTCAAAACCTCCCGGCTCTCTTTCGGCTGGGAGTAAGGCTTTGGCGTCACCAGAGGCATAGCCACGCAGCCGGAGGGTCTGCTTGAGGAGGGGGAGCTGGTGGACATGCTGGCCTCCGATCCAGTGGTCGGGATGATGGTGGCTTCGAACGTGGCAGTGAATTTCGGGGGCGGAAGCGACTGCTGGCGTAAATATCGGAGGGGGTTGGGGTCCTTGGGTGGGGAGGATGCATTTGGCTCCACCGAATGGCTTCTTTCCAAAAGTTTTGGCATCCCCAGGCGTTCGAGGACAGCTTCGCTGATGGTGAACCTCTCGATGTAATGCTGGAGAATCCTATCGGCCTCTTCCTGAGACCTGGCGTTCTTGTAGGCTTCGTGAAGTTCTCGCTCCCGCTTCTCTCTGGTTTTGAGGGTAGCAGAAAACCAAGATGGCGGAGTGTTTATTTATTTATCAAATATATTTTTTATTGTTTACACATAAATATGTTGAATACAGTGTACCATATTCATAACGTATTTTTTCGGACTATAAGACGCACTTTCTCTTCCCCTCCCCTCTCTAAAAGAGGGTGAAAATTTGGGTGCATCTTATATACCAAGTGTAGCCCCGGCCACCCGCCCTTTGGCCTCTGCCTCCCAGCAATTTGCCTCCTTGCAGCAAACAGCAAACAGCCCGTTTCAGTTTCAGCTTCAGCACAGCCTGATTAGCACAAGCAGCTGATTGTTGGTTGGACCGACCTCCCGACGATCAGCTGTTTCAGGCTGCAGGGATTGCCATTGCCACCTCCGTGCACCCTATTTTTGACTTCTGCATCCCATTTTTTGCCTCTGCCGCCCCTGTTTTCGGCCTCCGCGCACCCCATTTTCTGCCCATTCTGGCATCCCATTTAGGCCCTATTTTTTGGCAAAGCACATGCGCTCAGCCTTTCCGTGCACGCTCACATTTGTGAACCGGTAGGGAAGGTAAGTGAATACCACCCCTGGTCTGCAAGGAAACAACCCAGCTCAGAGAGCACCAAGGAATCCTACAGTCCTCCTCCTCCTTGCACTGATGATGTTACCATGTCATGAAACATCTGTAAAAAAACGCACCAAGCTCAGAGAGCACCAAGGACCCCACAGCCCCTCTCTTGAGCTACAAATATTATCTTCGATCGATATCTGGCCCATCATGTCTTTAGCCATGGTTTCTAAATATGCCAGGATTGTCTGGGGTCATTCATACACTCAACCCAACCCCTATTATGACCTTGTGCGCCTTTCGCTACCAGTTTTCGTTTCCTTAAAGTTACGTACTTCTCCTCCACAATCTCTCGGTACGTTTTGATGCTCTTCCGTCTCTCATTGCTCCCCTCTCCTCCAATGAGTAGCTGCTCCATCTTCTTCCTCTCGGCTTCTTTTTTCAGCAAGTCCTGGGAAGCACTCCTCCGACGGTTTTTCCAACGGGCTAAATCCTACATGAGATCACAGGGTGAAGGAAGGCAAAGGAGAAGAAACAACCAAGAATGAAGATTTTACAGAGCAGGTAGCTCATACGCTCATTCTGAGGTTCCCAACCTTTCCAGCTTGGCGGCCGGAGGTGTGGTATTCAGCCGGTACGGACTGGTTCAGGTGAACTGGTAGTGGTAACCTGCGGCGTGGGCTCTATGCCGTCCTATTTAGCCCCGTTTTCGAAGTAAAAGTCACGGGAGCTCACTCCATTACGCGATGCTAGGGATTCGAATTGCCGAACTGCCGACCTTTCGATCTACAAGCTCAGAGCCTTAGCCACTGAGCTACCGCGTCTCTTATTTTACCTTTAGCTTTCATCAAACTAGACAGCCCCGATTCTTGCCATCGATCTTCGCATGTTTTATCCTCCAGTCCAGGGGTGGGTTTCTCGCCCCGTTCCAACCGGTTCGGCGCGGCGCACACATGCGTACTAGCGTCTGTGCGATGCTCCAGCTGCTCCTGGAGGATCGCGCAAGCGCTGTATGCATCCTGCGCATGCGTGGAAGCGCAGAACTCATCAAAACCGGGTAAGGAGCGCGGGCCCTTCGCCGTTCCCAGAAGTTACTTACTTCCGGGTTCGCCGACCAACCGGTTCGCAGGGACCGCCGCGAACCGGTTGAAACCCACCCCTGCTCCAGTCCCCTAATCCTCTTTGTTGCTCTTCTCTGCACTCTTTCCAGGATCTCAACATCTTTTTTTTTTAACAACGTGGCAACCAAAACCGGATGCAATATTCCGCGTGCGGCCTTACCAAGGCCTTGTAAAATGGTATTCACACTTCACACACCTTGAGTCTATTGCTTGTTGTGCCAGTCACTTAAACGTGGTTTGCAAAATCTCTACGATCGCTCCGAATGCATAGTTTTGCAGGCCCCCCCCTCCCCTACTCACATCCTGCCACTGATCCTCGTCTTCCTTCAGCTGGTGGTGAATGATCTGCAGCTTTTCATGGCGATCTTTGCTGTGCGGTTGATTCACAGCGCCCTCGTCTGGGCATCGCATGTCGCACATGCTCACGCTCCTGGAAAGGAAAGTGAAAGTAAGTTGGCCAACAGCGGATTCTGAAGATTTCAGCCACTGGAGTGGGAAAACAATGGTCCTTTGTGACTGGTGGACTTCAACTCCCAGAATCCCTGAGCCGGCCATTTAACATGCGAGACTCAGGTCCAAAGGCAGAGATGGGGAACTATGGACCTTTTGTGACTTGTGGACTTCAACTCCCAGAATCCCTCAGCCGGCCATTTAATATGTGAGACTCAGGTCTGAAGGCAGAGATGGGGAACTATGGACCTTTTGTGACTTGTGGACTTCAACTCCCAGAATCCCTGAGCCGGCCATTTTAACATGCGAGACTCAGGTCCAAAGGCGGGGATGGGGAACTATGGCCTCTTTATGACTGGTGGACTTCAACTCCCAGAATCCCCGAGTCAGCTCGGGAATTCTGGGAATGGAAGTCCACATGTCATGATTCTCCACCCGTTTTAAGCAGAAGTGCTCAGAAGGAGCCATTCTAATAACATACGTGCAAATGGGCTGCTTAAGCCAAGCCAAAGCTATTTTTTTCTTTTTTGCTCAGCGTGATTGCATGAATTTGGCACAATCCTCTATAGCAGGGAGGTCTCCGACCTTGGCAACGTTAAGACTTGTGGACTTCAACTCCCAGAATTCCTCAGCAAAGCTGGCTGAGGCATTCTGGGAGTTGAAGTCCATAAGTCTTAACGTTGCCAAGGTCGGAGACCTCCCTGCTCTATGGATAACCTTGTTAAATTTCTCAACTGTCCCTTCTCTTTTGGGTTGAAAAAAAAATGTCAAACCCCCGTTGCTCGTACCGGTGATTCTCAAACTTGACCAAAGTTTTATTTATAAATTTAGAAGGCCTGCTGAGTTAGAAGTTCCATCATGGTCCTCTCAATTCTTCACCTGTGCAAGGGTAACCTGGAACCACGCAGGCCATGTTTGAACCCCGCTGAGTCCCTGGAGACTTAGTTGCCTGGCAAATAACTGACTTTAAGCCAGAATTTTAGTTTTCGGTCTATAAAAAGTTTCCTATTGCAAATTGAGGTGTATTTCCTGAAGCTGGTCTGAAGTGGGAAAGGTGGAATCCGATTCTGACTTCAAGCCTTCTGAGATATGGCAAGAAGTCTTGAACGATTGTCCAGTACGAGACGGTGAGATCTGATGGACTATCGATGGAGATTCTCAAATATCCAGGTCATTTTCAAAAGGCAACTGGACTTCCTTGTGTTTTTTCCACCCTTGAAAATGTTCCTTTTCTCATCCAAGAAGCTTCTTCAGAACTGAAGTCAGTCCTTGGATCAGAAGTGAAATATTTTCAAGGAACAAAGATCAAGGAAGTTCAGGGTTGTGGGCTTTTTTTTGAACATCAGTGTTGTGGCCCGTCAGTGTCCAGCAGAGCTGGCAGAAGATTCGGACAGTGAGGAGGTTGGGGAGGAACATGGGCCGGTCCTGGGAGTCCGGGGAAGGCTCGGAGGAGGGCTCTGTGTCGGAGGCAGAGAGGGGGCCAGGGCCGTCTGACAGTTATCAGCTGCCTTCGGAGTCGGAGATCAGTGAGGCAGAAGAACAGCTGGAGCCTGTTCCCAGTGTGCGCATGCGCAGAATTGCCAGACAATGGGAACAGCTAAAGAACAGGGGTCGACTTGGGAGTAAGGCCACAGATGGACGATGAATGGCCCCTCCCAGAGGAAATAAAAAGGGAGCGAAAGGGGAGCGGAGTTTGCAGGAGACAATTAGTTCACTTAATTTGCCTGTGACTCTTCGAGACTCCTTGCCAGGTTTTGCAGATCTCGGCCTGGCAGCTCTCCAAGCCAGATAAGGTCTGTGACCGTAAATCCTCCCTTGAAAGACTTTGCTGGATGTGAATGAGCAGAATTCACAGTCAATGAATAAAAGGGTTTTTTGTTGGGACAAGGAGTTTGCTTCATGCTCTCGGGAAGCCTCGGTCAGAACAATCAGCTCTGGGCCATGGAAATGGGTTGCGTTCCAAGTGCATCTTAAGTTTTGATTTCTGAAATACTTGAAAAGGACACTATATATAGCCACTATATAGAGACAGTTGAGAAGAACATAACAGCTAGTGTTTTAGGCGAAAATGCCAGCAGTGAGTAAGCTGTGGTAGCCATCCCTGTTGAATGCACATGCAGAAATTTTGTTCTTGTTATTTTGTTAAGAACTGGGAAACATTGAGACATATTAATACATAATAAAACAGCGAGTAATTTCTCTATTCTATGACAATTTCTCTTGCGCGATGATGCTAAGAAGCGGGTTATGAATGTTAAGCCAGATAAAACGATTAGATTGCAAAGAGAGCACAGATAAAACAATTCGAAGACACACCATATGCAGCTGATGGTTTTTTTTCAGGACTGGCACATATAGAGGGAATTTCATTCTGCTTTTTTTTTTTTGGCGGGGTGTGTAAAAAGGCAGGTTAATTTTATAAGCACATGCATTTCCTCTGTCATCCTTACGCGAACAGCGCTAGTGAAATGGACCAAACACCACACAGAGATCATTGTATTACCGGGTGGAGTTTCAATCTATTTTGCTAAGAATTTGCAAACATGCTCCTCAGTTGAAATTAGGCGAGGCTAATGTGGTGCCCTCCAGATGTTTTCGACTACAAACCCCATAATACATTGAATTGAATCTTTTTCCTAGGATGGGTGTAGAAGTTTTGGTTTAAGACACTAGCCCACTAAAATACCATCCCCACTAACCTTCCCCGTTGATGCCGATTTAATAATCAAGATCCTTGGCTCCTTCTTTCTATCGAAAAACCTTATTAAATAAAAATACCCATTCCACTGTAAAAAGGTAGCCAGCTATAACGAAAAACCCCTAAAAAATAATAATCAATGCCTGTTAAGCATCCATATTCAATAAAGATTGTATATATATTTTTCTGAACAGCTTCCATGTCATCTGCATAAGGAATTCAATGGATTAATTTATACTTATTTATATTTATAATGTCTGACTTTTGTCTACAGTGGTCAGTACAAATTACAGCAAAGGTGGGTTCCTACCAGTTCGCACCTATTCGGTAGAACCGGTTCATCAAATCTACCGAACCGGTTAGAAGAGGTTCCACCAGTGGACCCGGAAAGCAGGCCACACCTACAGAAGAGGTTTTTGAAACCCACCACTGGTCCTTGGATATGATTATTCTACACTATCATGCTCCTATTTATAAAACTCAGTGCCTCTGTGAAAGGCAAGGATGACTACTGCGTTTGTGGTGCAATCAGAACATTGCGTGTGTTGAAGTTGTTTTAACGCAAACCAAAGATGCCTTTTAAGAAACAAGTTGACATCCTATTCTTATGCATGCCAGTGTTGTGTGTGAGATAATTTAAGGTCGTTCTGACAAGTGTCGTCGGCATCTTTATATCCAGTCACATGGGTGGCAAGCCACTCCCACAAAGGAGGCCACACCCACAGAGTAGGTTCGAACAATTTTTGAAACCCACCACTGAATTACAGCCACACAAACGAGATACAAAAGGCATTAAGGAATAAATAAGGATGGGAATACAAATTTTAGGAATCATTTCTCTACCTTTTCTTCTAGCAAAATGTTAGCTGTACAAAATACGTGATATAATGGCATCCCATTTCCCACCCACCCCTAACTAAGTATTGTGGGGAGAAATAAAGAGCTATAAGATTGCTACTTTGGTTGAAGTGATATGGAATTCAGCATCACTTTTTAACAACCCCATAATCCCTTGCTGGGTGGAGTCTGGGCAACTGAATGGAGCTGCGTGAGTCGTTACTGGCCAGATGCCTTTCCTGTCGCCAGAGTGGAGTTTTGTTCAGCAGGTATATTCCCACTGTGCCCAGAGAGAGAAATATCTGCCTCTACCTAGGATCGATCTCACCACTCTGAAGTGATATGGAGTTGCATCCTAGACATCCTGTGAAATGGGTTATGTAGTTACTCTAACTAATCTGCCATATTCAGTTTTGACCAAAAATACAGATAGTCCTTGATTTATGAACACAATTGAGCTCCTCAATTGCTAAGGGAGACAGTGGTTAAGTGTCATGACCTTCTTTGCCACCGTTGTTAAGTGAATCACTGCAGTCGTTAAGTCAGTAATGCCGTTGTTAAGCGATTCTGGCTTCCCCATCGATATTGCTTGTAAGGAGGTCACAAAAGGGGATCGGGTGACCCCGGGATCACTGCGACGGTCGTAAATACGAACCAATCGCCACGTTTCTGAATTTTGTTCACACGTCCATGAGAACGCTGGAACGGTCGTAAGTGTGAAAAATGGTCATAAGTCAAATTTTTCAGCAACATTGTCGCTTCAAACATCACTAAACAAACTGTTGTAGGTTGAGGGATACTTGTACTACAGCATCCGGAAAGTAAAATGTGAAGAGATTGCCTCTAACTTCAGTCACTTTAAAGAAAAGTTTTATTTCAATCGAATTCTACACTTCATTACGTCAAATGGTAGACTTTTTAAATCACTGGATTTAATAAAAAAATTGCCAGTTTTCTTCTAATAAACTCTTATCTTCTATCTATATCATCTATCTATCTGTCTGTCTGTCTGTCTGTCTATCTATCTATCTATCTATCTATCTATCTATCTGACTTTCAATATCTATCTACAGTATTTGTCTGTCTGTCTGTCTGTCTGTCTGTCTGTCTGTCTGTCTGTCTGTCTATCTATCTATCTATCTATCTATCTATCTATCTATCTATCTATCATCATCTATCTATCCATCTATATATCTGTTTCTGTCTTTCTATATCTATCTATCTATCTATCTATCTATCTTTATATCTATATCTATATCTATATCTATATCTATATCTATATCTATATCTATATCTATATCTATATCATCTATATCTATATCTATATCTATATCTATATCTATATCTATATCTATATCTATATCTATATCTATATCTATATCTATATAATCTCTATACATATATAAATATGTATGTATGTATGTATGTTCCAGCATAACTCTAGAAAGCCTCGAGCAATTTCAACCAAACTTGGTACACAGATGACTTACTCTCTGGAGAAAAATACTGTGGGGATAAGACACCCCTAATACCCCTCGGGGGAGGGTGTTCTGCTAAGATACAGCCTGTTGCAGCTTAAATTGGTTTCTACTATACTGCCGTAAAATGGCTTCTACTGTACAGCGCAGTGGAATTGCCATGGTAATTGCGTCACAGTACTCCACAAGGGGGCTCCCTCTGATAAGGGAGAAAATCCAACATTAGAAATGATGTTTGTTCCGGACATTTTCCCGGGCAATGCCGGGTTATCAACTAGTGATATTATAAATCTGCAAGCTTAATTTTGCAGATGTGTGTGGTGTCTCAAAGTCAGCATTTGATTTATCTTCTAATGAAACTCAGCACAAAATCGGAGTAGATGACTAATGACAAAATTAAGAATGGTTTCAATTAAAAAAAAAGAGATTTTGGAGGCAGACTAAAGGATGATTATCATTTCCCTGCATGGATATCTGCCACATTTATTTATTTAACATTCCAGTTCAGGAAAAAAAAAGTTATTTTTAAAATGTGATCCCAAGGCAAAAATGTAAGCATTATCAGCTGCTTTTGATGTGGAAATGCACAAAAAGGACTTCTGTCTCTGTAAAACTATTTGGGGTTTGGCGACGGGACGGAGCTGAACTGCTGGAAGGAAAAATAATTCTTTTTAAGGAATTGGTCTTATTAGCAGGGACCAAAAATTCATAAGTGAGAAGGCTGCGTAGCCATGATTCCATCTTCAATGTGAGATACGCTGAATTGAAATCAGCAGAAAATTAATACTAATGTGAAATGTAAAAGGAACTCAGCGGCTCAGTGGCTAAGACGCTGAGTTTGTCGATCAGAAAGGTCGGCTGTTCGGCGGTTCGAATCCCTAACGCTGCGTAATGGAGGGAGCTCCCGTTACTCATCCCAGCTTCTGCCAACCTAACAGTTTGAAAGCACGTAAAAAATGCAAGTAGAAAAATAGGAACCACCTTTGGTGGGAAGGGAACAGCGTTCCGTGCGCCTTCGGCGTTGAGTCACGCCGGCCACATGACCACGGAGACATCTTCGGACAGCGCTGGCTCTTGGGCTTTGAAACGGAGATGAGCACCGCCCCCTAGAGTCAGGAACGACTAGTACAGATGTGCAAGGGGAACCTTTACTTTTCAAATGTGAAATCAATCCGTTTCTGACATATTCAAACAGATTTTCTGTTTAGTAAGTCTGGAGAGCCATTATTTTAAAACAAAATATGTGGGCAGGGTTATTCCTGCATGTGGGTTTTCCAGGAGAAGAAGAGTTTTGAAAAAAATTATTCTTATCATTTTAGTATTGGATATTCATTCTCGCTTTGAACACTTTTGCTCACAAGAATTTGACTTGTCCATCAAAATCTCTGGTGTTGGAAGAAAGTGCCTGAATAATCACACGGAGAAATATAGGTACAACAGTTTGTTTAGAGACCGTTTCAAGTTACAACGGCACTGAAAAAAGCAATTTTTCCGCACTTACGACCGTTTGGTTATCAAAATCCAGATGTGTGGCAACTGGTTCACATTTATGACGGGGCGGCAGTGTCCCGCGATCACCTTTTGCGACATTCCGACAAGCGAAGTCAAGGGGGGAATCCAGACGCACTTAACAAACGTGTTACTTACTTAATAACGGCAGTGCTTCGCTTAACGATTGTCGGGAGAAAGGTTGTGAAATGGGCCAAAAGTCACTCGATAGATTTCTCCCTTAGCAACGTAAGTTCTGGGCCCGACTCTGGTCGTAAGCCGAGGGCTACCTGTATGCCACTGTATCTTAACAAATATAGATAATCAGAAGGCCAAAAATCCAAGACAGATTACTCTGTCCATTTCTACTCCACACCTGATTTCTATCAAGCTCTGAGGGCTTTCCATGAAGGATAGAATAGAATAACAGAGTTGGAAGGGACCTTGGAGGTCCTCTAGTCCAACCCCCTGCTTAGGCAGGAAACCCTACACCCCTTCAGACAAACGGTTATCCAACATCTTAAAAACTTCCAGTGTTGGAGCATTCACAACTTCTGGAGGCAAGTTGTTCTCCTGATTAATTGTTCTAACTATCAGGAAATTTCTCCTCAGTTCTAAGTTGCTTCTCTCCTTGATTAGTTTCCACCCATTGCTTCTTGTTCTACCCTCAGGTGCTTTGGAGAATAGCTTGATTCCTTTTTACAGATCAATAATGTTGGAAGGGACCTTGTAGGTCATCTAGACCAACTCCCCCCCTCCCTGCTCAAGCAGGAGACCCTACACCATTTCTAGATATTGATATCCAATATTCTAGATATTGGAACACTGCTATGGCGTCACCTTAAAAATGGGCTTCATTAGTCCTCATGGTTGCAACTACCATCTTCACCTCAATTATGACCCATCGATGAAGGCAGAAAGGATTGTCTTAAGGATTTCCAGCCCATTGTTTCCATCAATTGCTTTTTTGGGGGGGAGAATAAGGTAATAATCTCAATACATTTTCAGTAATTTAAGAGAAAACCCTGAAACTTCATGGAAAAAGGAATGGAATGAAGACTCTTGATGACACTTGCTTAGAAAGCTGCATGTCGGGGAGAATTTTTTTTACAGAGTTCCATTTTTTTCAAATTTTGAGATATCAACCAGCTGGGATCGATAAACTCCTTCTTTCCAATGCTGGTAAGCCTTCTTCCCGGTTATCGAAACCTTCCACCATTATAATTCTAGTTCCTTGCAATCATCACAGACCAGACAGAGGTTAAAACCAGAATCACATCATGAATTAGCAAAACTTGGGTTTTCCAGCCATTACATGCTTAGCTGCTTTCTGGAAACTTAGAATTTTAATGCCACAGAGAACGGATGCGGGAAAGCACATGTATTTAATTGAGGTGAAGGACAAGGAAAGCAGCTGTGTTTCACGTTAGTAGGAAGTAGCATGCAGCTCGAGCGGTTTTTAAGGATCCAAAGTTCGCACACCACAACTTACTCCGTATCATCGGACACAGGGGTTCTGCAGCCGGATCTATAAAATCAAATATAAAGTTAGAAATGCTGGGCCAGGAGGGCAACGCAGGATTCAAATGCATCGCCTTGCAGGGAACACAACCGCTTTTCGCCTGAAATAAAAGTTTTAAAAGGCAAGAGCATTCAAACTTGCAGAAAAAAATGTGGCACGAAATAAAAACGTTCATTCTGTCACCCGGTAGAATTTTAAGCAGTTCTTTTTTATTAACCCCCAAATGTTTAGAATTCGGAATTATCCTGTTAGCAAGTCACAAGTGTGAAAGGGAAGGCAGAAAGCAATTCCTAACAGATAAAATAACAGTAATAATAATAACAGACGGGTAGTCCTCGACGTTACGACCGCAATGGAGTCCAAAATATCTCGGCTGCTAAGCGAAACATTTGTTTAAGTGAACTTTGCCCCATTTTTCGACCTTTCCTGCCACCGTTGTTAAGTGAATCGATGTAGTTGTTAAGTTTGTAACATGGTTGTTAAGCGAGTCTGGCTTCCCTATTGCTTGTCAGGCCGCAAAAGGGGATCACAGGATCCTGGGACGCTGCCACCGTCATAAATACAAGTCAGTTTCCAAGCAGCTGAATTTTGATCATGTGACCACAGGGATGCTGTAACGGTCGTAAGTGTGAATAATGGCCTTTAGTCCCTTTTTCTGTTAATGTTGTAACATTGGTTACGAAATGAATGGTTGAAAATCGAGGACTACCTGCATTGTTGAGATCAGCCACACACATGCAGTTACTACACATGTCTTACAATATTAGTAGCTCGGACTGGTAGTTACCGTATTTTTCGGAGTATAAGACGCACCTGATTCCCTCAAAAAAGAGGCTGAAAATCTGGGTGCGTCTTATACACTGAATACAGCATTTTTGGCCTCTCAAAACCTCGCCCCCTTCACCAAAATGGCCGTGCATAGCTTGTAGGAAGCTTTTAGAGAGCTCCTGGGGGTGGGGAGGGCAGAAATAAGCAAAAAGCGAGCCATTTTTTGCTCAATTTTGCCCCCCCCAGCCCCCAGGAGCACTCTATAGGCCTCCTAAAGGGTATGCATGCCGTTTTTTTGAAGAAAAACGAGCCATTTTTAGGAGGTCTACAGAGTACAAAAACTTTTTTAAAAAATTTGCCTCTTGAAAACCTCGGTGCATCTTATACTCTTGTGCGTCTTATACGCTGAAAAATATGATATGTTGTTGATTTGAGCTCCGAGCTTGGCGATTCGGTTGCAAATGTTTCGTCCCCATTCGAGATGTCATCAGTGAGTTTTGAATTGTGCTTGTCTGGGGGAGCCCTGACCATCCAAACAACAACACGGGCACTAATTTACCTTCACACAAATGGTAGTTAAAACCAAGGCCTACAGACGCAGCAACTACGGCCAGCCAAACATACAACCTGAAATCAGACCAGGACTCAGAAAGGTATTTGAAGGCCAGGGTTCCCCCCAGGTGATCCAAAGCGCACTGACGACGTCTCCTCGAATGGGGACGAACCGTTTGCAACCAAATCGCCAAGCTCAGAGCTCAAACCAACAACATAGCAATAGTACTTCAACTTACCTACCGCTTCACAGTGCTTTACAGCCCTCTCTAAGTGGTTCACAGAGTCAGCCTCTTGACCCCGACAATCTGGGTCCTTGTTTGACCCACCTCGGAAGGATGGAAGGCTGAGCCTGGGGAGAATCGAACTGCCAAACTGCAGTCACCCGGCAGTCAGCAGAGGTAGCCTGCAGTTCTGCATTCTAACCACTGCGCCACCACGGCTCTTTACGATAGTCACTACACAGGTTGTACTATTGGGATAATTAATGCGGGTCAACGCCTTTACCCCGTAGCGCTTCAGATGCTGCAAATGAGAACGCTGCTTTCTATTTTCCGCAAGATGATATACAATTGATAAGCTGCAATTAGCAGACTTCTGATCTCCGGAGAAAATCGCAGCGACTTAACGTTTGCACCAAAGTTCTCGAGAACATGCGCTGTTTCTCTGACCGCCGTTCCCACAGCCCAACTGCCGTAGATTTATTACCAACAATGCAGGGATGGGATCCTTCTGGTTTAACAACCGGTTCGGTGAGCGCATGCTCTGCACACGGACACTCACTTCGCTCGTGCACACGCCAGGACGCGGGTTTCCACGCGAATGCGCAGTTTGGAGGATACGTACCTTCCAGATTACTGCTTGGGAAGGAAAACAGCTGAGGTGCAGCAATCCACTCAGCTGAGAAGATCCGTGGCACAACAAAACCGCGCTCGACTAAAGCGCGCCCGATTAAACCGCGTCGCTGATGTCATCAACAGGGCGACAACAGCCAGCGCGGAGAAAGAAGGGCGCTTTAAATAGCGCTTTGAAAGCAAGCCAATTCAAGTTAAGGTAAGGGTTAGGTTTAGGGTTAGGTTTAGGGTTAGGTTTAGGGTTAGGTTAAGGGTTAGGGTTAGGTTTAGGGTTAGGTTTAGGGTTAGGTTTAGGGTTAGGTTTAGGGTTAGGTTTAGGGGGGTTAGGTTTAGGGGTTAATTTTAGGTTTAGCGTTTACAGCGTGCTTTTTTCTCCGCGCTGTTGTCGCGCTGTGATGACATCAGCTACGCGGTTTGGTCGAGCGCCCTTTAGTCGAACGTGGTTTTGTGGTGGAACCAGAAGATAAAGGGAGTTAAAGTGGAAGGGCAGGCGGATGGGCCCACTTGCTCATAGGAGCGAACCGGTTTGCTCCTAGCTGATCTCCGGAGCTACCGGTTTGCCCGAACTGGCAGAATCCCACCCCTGCATCAAAAGCTCATTACTGTCACACATGCATGTCAATGTACAACGCAATGCATCATGCACCCTGCACAACACACTTTATACGAGAGGATAGGGGACATTAGGTCTGCACTGGATAATGGCTCACATTTGCAAAGGGTCAGCTTCTAGGGTGGCAAGTTGTTTGCTATTTATTTCCAGATGTTTCTGCACCTCTGCTGGGATTACACGGGGCCCCGGTATGTCCTTGTCAACAACAGAACGTATGTCCTCTTGTGCTAAACTTGTCGTGCGAGGTCTCTTGTATTCCGGTGTGTACGAGGGTTGCGTTGCAAGGCTTTGAGAGATCTCCGCACAAATCTGTTCGGCTCCCACTGAATCTGTCGTCAGGGCACTAAAAGAAGAATCCGTTTTAGTTGGCAGCTGGATACAGGGCAGATTTGTAAATCACCCCTTTCCAATCCAAGGTGTTGTGGCCGGCCAGTGGCCAGAGGAGCTGGTGGTAGACTCAGACAGTGAGGAGGTTGGGGAAGAACATGGGCCAGTTCTGGAGTCTGGGGAAGGCTCTGATGAGGGTTCTGAGTCGGAGGCAGAGAGGGGGCCAGGGCCATCCGACAGTTATCAGCTGCCTTCGGAGTCGGAAATCAGTGGGGCAGAAGAACAGCTGGAGCCTGTTCCCGATGTGTGCATGCGCAGAGCTGCCTGGAGAAGAGAACAGCTAAGGAACAAGGGTCGACTTGGAAGTAAAGGCACAGGTGGACGGTGAATGGCCCCTCCCAGAGGGAATAAAGAGGACCGAAAGGGGAGTGGAGTTTGCAGGAGACAATTAGTTTACTTAATTAGTGTGAAGATTTGTTCGTGACTCTCAGAGACTCCTTGCCAAGTATTTTCTGGTACAGCAGTTGTGTTTGGAAGATATCAGCCTGGCAGCTCTCCAAGCCTGATAAGGTCTGTGGTTATCAATTCTCCCTTGAAAGACTGTTTGCTGGGATTTTGCTGGATGTGAATGAGAGGAATTCACCTTCGCTTAATAAAAAAAAGGGGTTTTGTCGGGACAAGGCGTCTGCTTGGTGATTTTGGGAAGCCCAGGTCAGAACACAAGGAGCCAAGGATGGAGAGGATGTCACAGAGCATGTGTCAGGCCTGTAGCCAGGTTCCTTTTGGGACACACTTCTATCTACTATGCTGTTTCTATAGTGGGGAAAGGGGAGGGGGGATTGTACGGAGTTAGATGCTATGTAGCCATAACAACATTCTTTCTAGAAAGACAAGGTCATCCTTTGTCTCTGCACCTGGCTGGAACTGGATGGGTGGAAGCTGCCAGCGTGGCAGTGGGAGATTGGACCGTGTGATGGGCTTGTGGATGTGGGGGGCAAGATCTTGAACTTTCAACTGGGTGGGGAAAACTGGGTAGCCTTGAGATTTGGGTTTTCCCAAATGTGCCAACGTGGCTCTTTTAATAAATTGGAACTTTGAGCAATCCTTTGCCTTGGATTCTGATTTACTTTTGGGTGCTGTTCGGAACCCTGAGAGCATGCATTAAAATAACAATTAAGAGATAGAATTTCTCAGCTATTTGCGCTTCTGAACGCCACTCGGGCAGAAGAGGACACATGTCCAATCTAACTGAAGACAACTGCGAATGGGTATTTTTGCAGTAGACTGGCACCAACAAATTATATATATTGGCTTTAATTAAAGGAATACTTGTTTCGAGGGCTACACATTATGGGTGGCCAGCGTATCATCGAGACCGCAAAGGGCAAAATAAATAAAAGATTTGTGCCATCCAAAGATAGAAACAAGAGCAAGCGAACAATTTCTACATCCGTGAATTCCACCTGCACCTCCATTTCACCCGTCAGCGCTTGTGGCTGTGCAGCCCCTTTAGTAGATTGTAATAAACGTGCGTCCCCCGTGGCAGGTGGTTTTGTTTCGACTAATTTGTACCGGAAGAAAAATTACTCGCATCTTTGGCAATTTGACACGCAGGAGGTTGTCAAAGATGCGGAATAACAGAGTTGGAAGGGACCTTCCGTGTTACTTCTGGGGAGTAACATAGCTGAGGCACGGCAATCCGCTTTGCTGCACCAATCAGCTGCGAGGATATAGGTAAGTACAGCGCAGGGGCAGGCGGGAGGGCAGGCAAGCCCATCTGATCAGCGGAGTGGACTGGTTTGCCTGAACCGGTCCGAACCAGTTTGCCTGAATCGGTCCGAACCGGTTTGCCTGAACTGGTACGAACCGGTTTGCCTGAACCGGTACGAACCGGTTTGCCTGAACCGGTACAAACCGGTTTGCCTGAACCGGTACAAACTGGTTTGCCTGAACCGGTACGAACCGGTTTGCCTGAACCAGCCCAAACTGGATGAATCTCACCCCTGAGCAAAGGCAGGCTAACTGAAAACAGAAATCTTGTTGTGTACGAATAGATAGGGAAAGGGAGTGGGGGGACAACCCCAGAATAGGTTTCTGACCTCTTCGCTTGTTCTTCAGTCCTTAGAAACTTTTCCTCGTGGTTGGTTTGCTTGGAGAAACGAACAGGAACCAACCGCCCTACGCTGGATTCAGCCTGCGCTGAAAGAGCTCCAGTGCTTCTCAACATAGTGTGCTCTTTCTCCGGATTCTGAACCTTCTCACTCTCTGTATCGTTTTTCTCCTCCTTGCGATCTTTTGCTATTAACGAAGGCGCTCCATGACCAGGTTGGGTCACGCAAAGCCGCGAGGGACTTCTGTTAAAGCAACCACGAGCACCGTTTATTCTCTTAGTAGGAGGCCGAGCCCGATTCTACAGAACTGCATGCAGCCCAGGTAAAGTCCTCGAACTTACGACCCACTCTCGACTTTCCCCCATGGGGAAAAGTGGCGATGCATTGCACAACACCGGGATGCTTATCGTAAGTGAAAGCCAAATTTTGATCACGTGAGCGTTAAGGAGGCTGCAACGGTCGGTAAGTGTGAAAAAAGAGGCACAAGTCACTTTTTAGTGCCGTTCTAACTTTGAAAGGGGCACTAAATGACTGGCTGTAAGTTGAGGACTAGAGTCTGCTTTGAAATCTGAGAAGCAGATCTAGAATGCACAAGATGCTTGTAAGTCGCTAATGGTGAGAATGCTTTATCCTGGGGAGTCCATGGGTTTTAAGCTCTTTGCAAACTCACGATAGGACTCACCAAATTGCTCTTAGAAAAGGGGTCCCCGACTCCAGGCCAATCCTTAGCATGCCAGAAACCGGGCCACACAAACAAGCGAAGCCCCATCCATGGGATGCAGGCAGCACACAAAACCGTGCCCCCTCCGGTCCACGGGAAAAGCTTTCTCCATGGAACCGGTCCCTGGTGCCCCAAAGGTTGGGAGAGCGGGGGAATGCCTTTTAGGTAATCCCCAGTATAATAAACACCTAAATTAAGTACAGCCATGTACAAATCATGACATTCATTATACATTCATGTATCTACGGCAGGGGTGTCAAACTCAATTTCATTGAGGGCCGCATCAGGGTTGTGTTTGACCTCGGGGGCCAGGGAGGGCGTGGCCAGGGTAGCCGTGGCCAGCACGAGGTCACTAGTGTCGGGGAGTACCTGTGGAGAGGCCGAGCGCTGTGCCAGTGAAAACGGGCTCCCGAGCTTCGTTTTCGGCTGCAGCGGCCTCCTGCAACCCTCCGGGTCTCCGTTTTCACTGGCAGAGGCACCGTGGGCTGGTCCTTTGCTATTTCCAGGGCAGCACCACGAGCCAGATCTAAGCACCTCATGGGCCTTGAGTTTGCCATCCCTGATCCAGGGGTGAAATTCAGCCGGTTCTGACAGATTGTGGAGAACCGATAGCGGAAATTTTGAGTAGTTCGGAGAACCAGCAAATACCACCTCTGACTGGCCCCAGAGTGGGGTAGGAATGGAGATTTTGCAGTATCCTTCCCCTGTCATGCCCACCAAGCCATGCCCACATAACTGGTAGTAAAAGAATTTGAATTTCGCCACTGCCCTTATCTACAGTATCCGGCAAAAATTATTTGGAGAAATGAAGTCACGATGCAAAACCCAAGCCAGACAAATGAAGCGAATGACAACTTCCTCTTTCTTCTGCGCTTCTGCGCAACACAATAAGCAAAAGGACACAAACATATACGTACAACTATGTTTTCCTCATCTTATGACACAACACGCGAACCTGCAGAAAATCGGCTGCGAGTGTAAAGCTTTGGGAAAACTAAGTTAAAGCGTTTCTCCGCATGTCTCTTGTCTTCTTAAAACTTTTATCAGACTGGTTATCTTCTGCTAGAGCTGGGGTGTCAAACTCAATTGCATTGAGGGCCGCATCAGGGCTGTGTTTGACCTCGGAGGGTCTGGCGGAGAGGTGGGTTCCTACCAGTTCGCACCAGTTTGGTAGAACTGGTTTCATCAAATCTATTGAACCGGTTAGAAGAGGTTCCACCAGTGGACCCGGAAAGCAGGCCACACCTACAGAAGAGGTTCCAAAATTGTTTGAAACCCACCACTGGTCCTTGGATATGATTATTCTACACTATCATGCTCCTATTTATAAAACTCAGTGCCTCTGTGAAAGGCAAGGATGACTACTGCGTTTGTGGTGCAATCAGAACATTGTGTGTGTTGAAGTTGTTTTAACGCAAACCAAAGATGCCTTTTAAAAAACAAGTTTACATCATATTCTTATGCATGCCAGTGCTGTGTGTGAGGTAAGGTGGTTCTGAGAAGTGTCGTCGGCATCTTCATATCCGGTCACATGGGCGGCAAGCCACTCCCATCCGGTCACATGGGCGGCAAGCCACTCCCACAAAGGAGGCCACACCCACAGAGTAGGTTCGAACAATTTTTGAAACCCACCACTGGGCTGGCGTGGCTGACTGGGTAGGTGTGGCCAGCTTGAAGCCACACACTGGGCGTGGCGAGCGGGTGGGGTGTGGCTAGCTGGGTGGGCGTGAGCAGCTTGATGCCATTCTTCAAACTGCTGTCATGTTTCCTCTTTGTATTGGGTAGACTAGGCCGAAGCCACGCTGGCCCGATATTTCCTTTTCGAATTGGGCAGACCAGAACGAAGTGATGCTGGTAGACCAGGCTGAAGCAACACGGGCTGGTCCCTTACACTCTCCAGGATGGCCCCATGGGCCAGATCCGACCACACTCTACCCCGGATCCGGCCCTTGAGTTTGACACCCTTGCACTAGAATACGATGGCACCAGATTGGTTTCGATTGGCCTCCCCTCGTGTTAAATTCATTCTTTCTCCTTAAGCAATACCCCTCAAACTTTTCCATGCAAAAGTAGGTGTAAGTAGCTCACAATAACTGTTCTGCTTTTTCTGCTTTCGGCTGAAGTTTTGGCTCCCTCTGACCAACCACTTTTCTTTGGCGCTTCATCGGAACATTACAAGTCGCTAAATGGGTAGCCGGGTTAAGAGGACTTATCGGTTTCGGAAAAGTCCCGAATCTTCTAACCATCATATCATCTCTTTCAAGATCTGGGAAGCGGTCGTCTGATTCTTCTTCGCTATTTTCTTGACGCTCACTCAGAGTGCTGGAAAGTTTCCTCCAGGCCTCAGCGCAAACATCCCGGATTGATGACTTGAGCCCATCGGAATCGGGCAACGATATTTCGCTAACGTTAAGAGAGCAGGAAAGAAAGAGAGAGAGAGAGAGTGGAGGAGGAGTAGAAATAATGAAAGCCGCACGGAAAGGCGAAAGAGGAATCTTGACTTATCTTTCACAAGGAGCATCAAAGGTTTTTTAACGGTAAGGTCGAAAGAAGATTTGCACCCGTGGTTTACATAACGGGAAGCTTAGCAAACCTGAATACTTTGCATTCTACGTCACCCAGAAGGAGGAGGAAAAAAAACACACACACACACCCTCACAATGGCATGGACCACTTTTAAGATATACACTTCAAACGTTTCCTGAATGGAAAGCAGAGAAGGAATATAGAGAACCTCGCCAAATGGCTAAATTTGCAGAATTGACTGCTTTGATTGAAGGACAGAACACAATTAATTTTGTTTCTACCTGGTCTTTGGAAGTTTCTTTTTCTTTTTTCCAAAGAATTATTTTTATTCTCTTACATGCCATTTTAAGTATGCATTCACACAACGGTTATTCTTCTTTACATTTATCATTCTTATACGTTTATTATTTCACCTAAGAGGTTATAATATACAGTTTCCGCGGCTTTATTTACCATCCCTTCCTCCTTTTGAAACACCGCCTTGTTTTTCCCTTTATTTTCTTAAAAACTTTTGGAAGTTTGGAACCTTTTTGGCCGTGAATGCCCAAACTGGAATGTGGAATGTGTTCGTCCTAAATTGTACAGCTAAAAGTCTGTAGAGAGATTCTCGGTCATCCCTGCTTGTCCCGAAGGTGCTTTTTCGCAAGGCAACTGAACTTCCCTTTTTTATCTTTGGAGCAAATGAGTAGCTATCTGCAAGGAATATAAATCCTTCCATTCCCTACTGGTCCAGTCAGAGCTGAAGAAGCTTCTTGGACAAGCAATTTTATAAGATATGGGACTTGTTTTATCAGTGGCTGGGGGATAAAACTTGGAAATGAAAAAATGTTTTACTCATGTTTCAACTGAAGGAGTTAAATGATAACACAATCATGCTGTGAAATAGATTAATGACGATACAATGAAAAACTGATACACCTATGAACTGAATACTTTAGAATTTTTTGTTTTAAAAAGGATAAGGATAACAACGATCTTATGCATACTTGATAGAGGATTGGTGATATAATGTATAACCTTAAGAACATATTACAATGATATCTTGTTGTTGATAAATAATTTTTATAAGGGAATAATTAAAAATTGGTATATATATATGTAGCGACTATTTAGAATATTGTGTTGAAAATTGAAGGAATAAGATTTCTGTTTGAAGGTGTGAGGTACAAGGATAACAATGAACATAAGTATAGCTGATAGTTGATTGCTGGAATTATGTATAATGGAAAATAGTGATATATAAATATAAATGGTTGGGGAAAAAAATATTTTCTTTCACATGGGGATTATATAAAGGTATATTGTTATCAAATAGATAACAAAGAATGTAAGGAAAGTATGATTTATTGGGGAAAAAAATAATACTAATTGTAATTGAACATATACTGTGCAATGAAAGTGAGGCATTTAGTTAAACTAGATGAAAAACCTGTGATGGTAAATGTTATTCGAGAATATGGATGTTAAAACACCTGTAACCAGACGACATGCTGTATGTGATGATGCTTTTTTTTCTTTTTTATTGTTGTATGTATGTGTTGTCTGTGTAATAAAAATAAAAATTTATATATATAAAAAAGAAGCTTCTGGGATGAGAAGCGAAATGTTTTCAAAGAAACACACACAGACACCGATAAAAGTCTAATTGCCGTTTGAAAAAATCACATTTGGGACTTCCTTTCTGGCTTCCTCCTCCTTCTCAGCCCAAAATATAAAAAAATTGGAAGCGTACAAAAAAGAAAACAAGAAGCAAGAAGCAAAGTTTGGATGAAAAGGCGAAGGGGAAATAAAAATAACATTTGCAAGGTTAAACATTTAAGGAGTATCTGGACGTGGGAGATCGGAGAAGCCGATGCGAGGGAAACAAATAATACGGTGGACGTTGAGTAATAATAAAAAATATATATACTCCTCAAAGCTGTGGCAAACAGAGTCAGAAAAATGACAGATAAGAGTTCCCTGAATAGCAGCCCATTCGTTCCCCAACGGAAGGTGGGCAGAGGGGAAATCTGGGGAGTGTAAATTTACACAGGGACACTTTCCAAAAGTGAGATTAAGCCCCCACCGTCCTTCCGCTACACTTGATAGTAAAAGACTGCCGTCTAGCCCAAGTCGCTTCGGATATCTTGCCATGCAAGATGGGACAGAACGAGGCCTGTTGTTGTTACAGCTGCTTCCTGAACGGGGATGCCAGGACGTGGGAAGTTTTGAGATCCAGACATCGGAAGAAAGCGAAGTGCTTTCTATTCAGGGCTACAATCTTAACAATTAAGGGATTTCCCTGGTTACTGCACAGATGTGATCAGAAAAGGATGGGAACGGCCTCAAAGGTGGACCAGGGTGCTATCTTTAGCCACATCACCATCCTCCTCCTCCTCTTTTAACAACCCCATAATCCCTTGCGGGGTGGAGTCTGGGCAACCGGATGGTGCTTACTGGCCCGATGCCCTTCCTGTTGCCAATACAGAGTTCTGTTTGGCAGATATATTCTCATCTTGCCCAGAGAGAGAAATATCGGCCTCCACCTAGGATCGAACTCACAGCCTTCTGATTGTGAGGCGAGAGCGCCACCTCTAGGCCACAGCATCCTATCTTTAGCCACCAGGGGAGGGGGATTAATCCCCTTATAGCTTATAGAAGGATCAGCATCCTAGATTCATGAAGCATGAAAATGGTCCTCAACATGTTGAGGTGAAAATTCATGAGACATTCACTAAGCGACCGCTCCATTTTACGACCTCCCTTGCTGTTCCTGTGACATGAATTGCCGCGGTCGTTCAATGAGCAACCCGGTTGTTAAGGGAATCTGGCTTCCCCCGTTGACTTGGCGGGTCAGAAGGCCGCAAAAGGGGATCACGTGACCCTGAGGGTCATAAATAGGAGGCAGTTGCCGAATTTCGATTCGGTGACCATGGGCAAATGTTGCAACGGGCGTTAAAGGTGGAAAAACCGTAAGGGACATAAGGCCCTTTTTTCCCAGTGCCGTTGTAACTTTGAACGGTCACGAAAGGAACTGTTGTAAAATGAGGACTTTCTGTTTGTCTCCTGCAAACTCCATTCCCCTTTCGCTCCTCTTTTATTTCCTCTGTGGGGGGGGGCATTCACCGTCCACCTGTGGCCTTACTCCCAAGTCGACCCCTGTTCTTTAGCTCTTCCCTTTGTCTGGCAATTCTGCGCATGCCCACACTGGGAACAGGCTCCAGCTGTTCTTCTGCCTCACTGATGTCTGACTCCGAAGGCAGCTGATCACTGGCATACGGCTCTGGCCCCCTCTCTGCCTCCGACACCGAGCCCTCCTCAGAGCCTTCCCCAGACTCCAGGACTGGCCCATCTTCCTTCCCAACCTCCTCCCTGTCTGAACTTGTTACTAACTTGCTAACTGCAGTGATTCCCTTCACAACGGAGGCAAGAAAGGTCGTAAAATTGGGGCAAAATCAGCTTAGCAAATGTCTCACCTCACAGCAGAAATTTTGGGCTCAATTGTGATGGTAGGTCAAGGACTTATCTACATTAAGATTCCGGCTACGGCATCAGAAATGCGACATTATCTTCCTCTAGGCCGACATACCTCATTTCCCCTGAAACTTTCAGTCGATCCCAGATCTCTTTATCCTTTGGGGTGATCGAGGCTTTCCCACAACTCAGAAAGTCCGCTTGAGAAGGGCTGGCCTGGGTTGGTTTCTTAGCCAGGCCATGGCTGTGTGTCTCAAGAATTTTTGCTGGGCCTTCGTCCTGCAAGGATGGTTGGTCTTCCTTCAGCGCTTGGCCGATGTCTCGCTTGGCCGACGTCACGGGTACCTTTTTCCCACTAGTGTAATATTCGTCCCAAAAGGCATCGAAAAAGGATTTCATAGGACGAGACAAGGACAAATCACACACCATCAGTGAAGTCCCAACCTTACAACTTGCAGCACTGCATTAATTAGGAGCACAGAACCATCGCCAGCTGTTTACCTCTGGAGTAGTATCCGCCATTTTGGGGAAAAAACACCACCGTTACCCTGACTACGATGATCTCTGTTATTTTACTGGGAAGTTTTAGTATGGAGTTTCCCCCCGATGTTTACAGCTTTGCGGACGGGCGGGAGATGAGGGGGAGAGAGGGGGGGTTCTGTGCGTGAGCGGCCAGCCAGTACACGTGCAGCTCCATTTGCACAAGCGGTGTGCACGCACGCCTGCCCCTCGCATAAATGGAGCGCGGGTGCCAACGCACCCTCTGCTTGGGCAAGTGAAGAGGTGTGTATGGGCACGCTCACCGACCGTTTCCACACACCGGTTTCAAAATCCTCATGACTAGCATCCCCTAACCCTAACCCAGCATCTTCGATAACATCTTTAATTCAGAAAAGGCAAAGATGTAATGTGAAAATAGAGAGGGTACAGTTGAGCTACTTTAAGATCCTAGAACAGCGGCCCCCAACCTTTTGCGCGCCAGGAACCAGTTTTGTTGCGGCCCGCCAGGGGCCAGTGGAGCTGGCAGTAGATTCGGACAGTGAGGAGATTGGGGAGGAAGATGGGCCAGTCCTGGAGTCTGGGGAAGGCTCTGAGGAGGGCTCTGTGTCGGAGGCAGAGAGGGGGCCAGGGCCGTCTGATAGTTATCAACTGCCTTCAGAGTCAGACATCAGTGAGGCAGAAGAACAACTGGAGCCTGTTCCCAGGAAGACAAAAGCTAAAGAACAGGGGTGGACTTGGGAGTAAGGCCACAGGTGGACGATGAATGCCTCCCCCCCCCGGAGAAAATAAAAGAGGAGCGAAAGGGGAGTGGAGTTTGCAGGAGACAACTAGTTCACTTAATTGGTTCATGACTCTCTGAGATTCCTTGCCAAGTTCTGCAGAGATCGGCTTGGCAGCTCTCCAAGCCAGATAAGGTCTGTGATCATAAATCCTCCCTTGAAAGACTTTGCTGGAGGTGAATGAGCAGAATTCACAGGAAATTAATCAAAGGGGTTTTTGTCGGGACAAGGAGTTTGCCCTTGGGAAGTCCCGGTCAGAATAGGTTCCGTGGAGAGAGGGGGACCAGAGGGGGTATAATTGCACCCATTGCCTGCGTTTTGGGAATGGGGCTTCGCTTGCCGTGGACCGGTGTCGGGCCATTGACTGGAGGGTTGGGGACCCCTGTCCTAAAAGGTCCAGATTTAAGGTGCTCTCTACAGCTCCAAACTCCGCCGAGTCAAACTATCAACGCCTTCTCCTCCACTAGGTTTACGGCGATACCTAATTTCGACAATCACAAAGCCTACTTTCCCACACTCTCGTGAATTCAGAGTTTTGTTCCCAAATATAGCAGCTGGTGGGAGTTTTTAACTGGCGCTAAGAGCTTTGCCAAGGCCGAGGCTGGCATCTCTTGACAGTCCTGATATGTATGTTCTTCAGAGACCTTTCCAAGATATGACTCATTTCGGAGAGGCAGACTAGAAAATGTTGACACAGCGACTCTGTCCCCCGAACGAGACATTTTTTATCTGCCTTAAAAGCCGCTGAAACAGGCAGATCTTGGGAAAGATATTTTTTTCCCCCCTGAAACTCGCTGGGAGAACTGATTATCCCGCCATTTGGCAGAAGGACAGACCTATTCTTTATGCCCAATGAACAAATAAACAGAGAATATTATATTTGTGACCTCTAGGAAGGCTACCATTTGACAATTTGCTATAAATTGTACCTTTGGGTTTTGAAGAGGGGAAAAATGCATTAATTTTTCAGAGAGAGAGAGGGGGGGAGAGGGGGAGAAAGAAAGGAAGGAAGGAAGAAAGAAGGCAGGCAGGAAATAAAGAAAGAAAAAAAGAAAGAAAGAAAGCAGGCAGGCAGGAAAGAAGGAAGGAAAGGAAGAAAGAAAGAAGGAAGGAAGGAAAGAACAAAGGAAAGAAGAAGTAGGAGGGAGAGAGAAAAAGGTGGAAAAGTTGAAGGGTGGAAGGGAAAGGAGGAGGAAAGGAGGAGAAGGATGGGAGAGTCAAAGAGAAAGAGAGGAAGAGAGAGGGGGAAGAAAGAAAGAAAGAAAGAAAGAGAAAGAAAGAAGGAGAAAGATGGGAGACAGAGAGAGAGGAAGAAAGTGGGGGAAGAAAGAAAGAAAGAAAGAAAAAGAAAGAAGGAGAAGGATGGGAGACAGAGAGAGAGAGGAAGAGAGAGGGGGAAGAAAGAAAGAAAGAAAGAAAGAAAGAAAGAGAAAGGAAGAGAAGAGGAGAGAAAGAAAAAGGTGGAAAAGTTGAAGGGTGAAAGGGAAAAGAGGAAGAGGAGAAAGAGGAGGAGCAGGAGGATGGGAGGGAAAGAAGGAGAAGGAGGGGAGAGACAAAGCGAAGGAGAGGAATTGAGAGGGGGAAGAAAGAAAGAAAGAAAGAAGGTAGAAAGAAAGAAGGCAAGAAGGAAGAAAAGAAAGAAAGAAAGAAAGAAAGAAAGAAAGAAAGAAATAGGAGGGAGAGAGGAGAGAAAGAGAGTAGCGACCCGGTTGTTAAACGAATCTGGCTTCCCCCTTGCTTGTCAGAAGGTCGCAAACGGGAAATCACAGGGACATTGCGACCGTCATAAGTATGAACCAATTGCCAAGGGTTTGAATTTTGATCGGGTGACCATCAGGAGGCCGCAACGGTCGTAAGGGTGAAAAATGGTCACAAATCACTTTTTTTGGGTAACACTGTTACTAAAGGAATTGTTATAACTTGAGGACTGCCTGTATTTATGTAACATGGCCGAGTTTATATCCGTGTCCAAATTCGGCTGCGGGAACCCCGTGAGATATAAAGGGATATCAATGGCGTTTGACCTCATCCTACTTTCAAATTCCATTCCTGCCACAAACACAAATAGGTGCCCACACCTCAGACATTCCCGATTTTTTGTGTGTATCTTTCTTTCTTCCCTTCGATTCCGATCTTTCTTGGCGGAAGGAGGCAGGAGGAAGTCAGTAAACGGCAAGGCAGCTTCGCGGCGGTTGAGTCCCGCTCTCCGTACGGCAAAATCGTCTTTCTCTAGGTCGGGAATTCTACCGTCTTCGTCCTCTTCAGAGCCCGTATCGTTTTGCGGACGGCACCACACAAAAGGGTTTTCTTGGCGGAGGATGATGTCCGGGGTGAGCTCTTTCCCTTGACACGCGGGCTTCGGACTGGAGCGCCGCGAAGTGAAATGAGAAACCCAGATGTGAAACAGACCAAGAATCCCACCGCTCTTTGTTAAGGAAGACAAGAATAAATGTGGCGTGCATGCTTTTTAGTGGAAACAAATCTGATCTGTCACTCTCTCATCGTATTCCACTACAACGCCCATAATCCCCAGGCATGCAAATTTTGGGACCGTTGCTGGAGATGATGGGCGTTGGAGGTTGAGGCATCTCCATGCGGCAAAAGCTGAAAATCCATGCATAAGACACGCAGCGGCGCTAAGGTTTTATAGCTTTAATAAGAGGACCAAGCACAGACACATTAAGGGGTGGCATCTTTTAATATATATATTTTTTTGAATATCACTAATCTCAGATACGGGTTGTCCTCAACTTATGGTCACAAAGGAGCCCCAGACGTTTCTGTCGCTAAATGAGAAATTGGATCGGCGAGTTTTACACACACACACACACACACACTACGACTTTTCTTGCTGCATTTATTAAGGGAATCCCTGCCGCTCTCAAATTAGTAACACGGTTTGGAAGTGAATCAGGTTTCCCCACCTTGAAAATGAGGAAATGAGCCTGAGGGTGGGGGTCAAAGCTGTCATCAGTTTAGAATCACTATGCTCTCACAAGGGACCCAAGTCCAGGCTTCATGGATTTAACTGACCCTTATCTAGCGTTGAACCATTAATAGATCAGATATGTACATGCATGTAAGCCTCCTGCTGGCCAGCTGATTTTCAAGTCTCTGACGTGTATCGGTGATGGGTTCCGGCCTGGCGTCACCCAGGTCTCCAGAAGCGTTCGCGATGCTCCAGTGGCTTGGCGGAGTGTCGCGCAGGTGCCGTACACACCATGCACGTGCGCGGAAGTGCCAAACGCTTAAAGGAGAGGTAAGGCGCTTGGGCGGGCGGGTGGGCCCTCCGGAGCACTGTACCGGAATGGTATCCGGTGCTCCGGGCAGGCTCTGGTACGCCCATACAGGGGCGTACCACCTGTAACCCACCACTGACGTGCATGCATAGGGGGTGAAGTGCATGGGTAAGGGACACGGGGGGGGGGCAGCCTGTTTGACATGTTTGTCCCCCTCGCAGTCTGTTTTTGCTCCCAGGAGGCTGCAGAAAAAGTGGGTTTCTACCGGTTCAGACCGGTTCGGCCGAATAGGTCATAACTTGGCCGGGTATGCGCCCGAACCAGTCCTATCGGCGGCGCCTTTTTGTTTCTGCGCATGTGCTGAAGCAATTTTTTTTACCTCTGCACATCAAACTTGCACCTGCGCAAAGCGTGCGCCCGAAAAGTGCATATGCGCCTGATGCACATCCCTGAGCAAATCGGCAGTAACAGAAGCAGGAACCCACCCCTGGGATGCAGGGAGGCCTACTAGGGTGCCTGGGGGGGGAGGTGAAGCGCGCATGCACGGGGTGTGTGTGTGTTAAGGTCTGGGGGGGCAGAGAGTGCGGGAGAGTGTTGCACACACATTTCACTATGGGAGTGGGTGTGCACATGTGTATTGCCATATGCCCTCGCTTTTGGCATGAAACGACACAAAGGTTAGCCATCCCCGGCCTACAAGCTGGGCCAGCTGGCGCATAAAAGAACACCCTTGTTTATCTTTGCATTTATTATGCTAACTCGCACATCTGCCACAACGCGCGACTTCCAGACAACTTCCCCTTCAACACTAATTGTTCAGCTGTCGTTTCCAAAGTATTGTGGCGGGACTCGCCACGAAACATTTTTACACCTCAAACGCTCAGAATAATCAAAGTAGCGAATTCCAGGGATATCCTCACGTTTTTTTTTTAAGTTTTTTCCCCCCTTTTTAAAACTTCCATAATTTCTGGCTCGTTGTGCCCAAGCAATGTACCACTAAAGTTATAAAGTCAGGCAAAATTGGGACTCCGTTTCTAAGAGGGGGGGGAATAACTTAGAATCTGAAAACTTTGGCAACTTGCTCATTTAAGTAAAGGTTTCCCACAGCAGTTCAACAAAGTTGGAATGATCTCTACTAGAGCTAAATAAAATCTGAATTTGTGCGGCTGGGGGGGGGGGATGTGAGCGCATATGCCCACATGTGTTATGCGACAAGGCAGAATCCCTCTGTACTGTAAGCCACTCGGTGGCTGCAAAATTCTGTTTAGATCAGTGTTTCTCAACCTTGGCCACTTGAAGATGTCCGGACTTCAACTCCCAGAATTCCCCAGCCAGCTGAAGTCCAGACATCTTCAAGTGGCCAAGGTTGAGAAACACTGGTTTAGATCATGGCCGATACTGCTGTATCTGACCTCAACCTACCCTCTTTCCCTGAAAATAAGACCTCCCTGGATAATAAGCTCAACCAGGCTTTTGAGCGCATGCGCTAAAATAAGCCCTTCCCCCCAAAATAAGCCCTCCCCTAAAATATTTAAACGCACGGGCAGCCGGTCCATGCCATTTCCTGGGGGTGGAACATGCGCCCTGCGTCCCACATGCGCCTGCCATCCACGAGGAACAGCCTCGCGGAGGCCGCTCCCGCAAACACTAGCTACTGCGCCCCTTCTCTTACTGGCGGCCCAGCGACGCTAGGGCTGGCAAGAGTGCGCCAGAAACAGAGACAGTACTTCCGGCCTTCTCTGGATCAGCTGATGTGTTGGCCACGGGCACCTCAAAAATAGTAAGACCTCCCCGAAAATAAGGCCAAGCTCTTTTTTCAGAGGGGGGAAAGAAAATAAGACCCTGTCTTATTTTAGGGGAAACACAGTACTACAGATACTCCTCGGCCTCCAACAGTTAGTTCATCGAAGAAGCTTCTTGGATGAGAAGGGAAACATCTTCAAGGAAGAGCAGTGGGCTTTTTAAAAAGCTGCTTTGGGACTTTTTAAGTTAGCCTACTACCCTGACAGAATTGTGCTGTTGTAACTTTGTCACTAAATGAACCGCTTTGAGTCGAGGATGATGTGTAACTTCCAAATCTTTGTGAGATGCCTCGGAATCCTTAAGACCGTAAAAAAAACACACCAAACTATACAAGATTGTGAAAGCTTTCGTCCCATCGCACCCGGCTTCTTTGCAACTCTTTGCCAGAGTAGCAGCTACTGAGTTAATCCTGCGCAGCTTCTGGAGAACAATTTGCTCTCAGTCCGCCGTACGGCTTTTCCCTGGCTGGCAAATTTGAGCCTAGCACTTACACTGGCTTGTGTCCTGGCGAGCGAGGTCAGTTTCTCAACTAAATCTGAACAAAAGTCTCCTTCAGTCAAGGTTGACTCCTGCAAGCTATCCTCTTCGTTCAATTTTTTTCTCCCCATAATCGCCTTGTGGTCTCCTTTGCAAGTCTTACTAAGGACCAACTCAACGTAGCTTCTTGGCCCATAGTCACCTATAGGTAGCCCTCGACCTTCCACCACAATCAACTTCTTTTAATGACCCCGTAATCCCTTGCAGGGTGGAGTCTGGGCAACTGAATGGAGCTAGCAGAGTGGTGACTGGCCGGATGCCTTTCCCTGTTGCCAATATGGAGTTATATTCCGCAGATATATTCTCATTGTGCCCAGAGAGAGAAATATCTGCCTCTACCTAGGATCGAGAACTCACAGGCTCCTGATTGTGAGGAGAGAGCTCCACCTCTAGGCCATCACACCACTCGACCTTCCACCTCAATGGAGCCCAAAATTTCTGTTGCTAAGCAAGACAGTTGCCAAGTGACAGTTGCCCTGTTTTACGACCTTTCTTGCCACCGCTGTTAAGTAAATTACTACAGTTGTTTAGTAGCGTGGTCATTAATCTAATCAGGCTTCCCTATTGACTTTGTTTGTCTGAAGGTCACTTGACTCCGGGATAGTGCAACCGTCATAAATATGAGTCAGTTTCCAAGCATCTGAATTCTGATCACATGATCATGGGGATGCTGCACCGGTTGTAAGTGTAGGAGATGACCAGGCTGAGCCTGAGGGAGGGGTCAAACACGTAAGAAGTCTCAAGTCCCTGCGCGCCCACAAGAGAGTCCAGCCCACCTTGAATGCCTTATTATCTCCCGCTCATTTCTCTTAACTGTTAGTTGGTCAGATTCTTGTAGAGAGCTTAAGCTTGCAAAAAAATCTTTATACTGATTTGAACTGCCTGAATCTCCTGATTTCCCTGGGGCGCTTGACAGTACGTGTGAAAAATGCTCATAACTCCTATTTTTCAGTGCTATTGTAGCTTTGAACGGCAATTACATGAATTGTCGTAAACCGAGAACTATCCGTTAGATCCTTCCATCTGCTGGGATAAAACAAGACAAGAGGAAAGGGACTCACGCTCACCCACGCGCCTAACCTCTCCCATGATCACACTTCATCATCGGTCAAGTGTTAAAAATGCGTTAAAAGTTCATAAATTATAATGTAAGTTATGAACCTTAAATTACAATGATAAATTATAATTATAAGTCAATACTCCAGTCACAATTGGCACAGAATCCTCGCTCACGATCAACTACAGAATGCTATTTTCATGCCGTAACAGAGAAGTAGAAACAAGCTCCCTTTTTCGTTTTTAGTCGTTCTGGTTTGGAAGACGTCCTCCCTTAGTGTGTTTCTCGATTAATCCAAACACAAGCGTCACACAAAAGCACGCCAAAGATTTAGAACCGTTTTAGTCTCCTCACGGCAATCACAACCAACACAGGCAGTGCCACAAAGTCGGCGATGCGAAGCTTCATGTTTCTTGATAAATAAATAAATAAATAAATTGCAGGCGTTTATTGGGTTAATTTGGGTTGCTATGAAAAGGGATATGACCATACGTTAAAAACAACAACAACAACCAACAACTGGAACACACAGCAAATCATCATCTCCTTTTAATGGCCCCATAATCCCGTGCAGGGTGGAGACTGGGCAATTGAACGAAGCTATCAGAGTGTTTACTGGCCGGATGCTAATCCTGTTGCCAATGTGGAGTTTTGTTCGACAAATATATTCTCATCATGCCCAGAGAGAGAAATATCTGCCTCTATCTAGGATCGAACTCACAGCCTCCTGATTGTGAGGTGAGAGCTCCCCCCTCTAGGCCACCGCACCACTCTGGAACACACAGCAAGTGTTACAAATGAAAGGCATGCCGGGCTAAGCCTCTAACCTGCCGCCAGAGCGGTGAGCTGCTGGCCTGATCTTAATACCAGCCTGTTCCAACCTTCTCAGCTTCCCGATTTCCTCTGGATCTTTTTTCTCATTTTGGGGCGCAGCTGTTTGGTTATCAGAACAGGTGAGAAACTGGTTCTTTGGAGCCATGTCTGTCCGCACAGGCTTCGCGGAGGGGGAGGAGGACGTCATGCTGCTGCTCACGAGGTCCCCATCGAGTGGCACCATTGGTTCTTCCTCTATGGTTTCAGGATGCTCTTTGCTATCGAGTTAAAGGTAAAGGTAATGGTTCCCCTCGCACATACATGCTAGTCATTCTCGACTCTAGGGGGGCGGTGCTCATTTGCGTTTCAAAGCCAAAGAGCCAGCGCTGTCCGAAGACGTCTCTGGGGTCATTTGGCCGGCATGACTCAACGCCAAAGGCGCACGGAACGCTGTTCCCTTCCCACCAAAGGTGGTTCCTATTTTTCTACTTGCATTTTTTACGTGCTTTCGAACTGCAGAAGCTGGGACAAGCAATGGGAGCTCACTCCATTATGCAACACTAGGGATTCGAACCGCCGAACTGCCGACCTTTCTGATCGACAAGCTCAGCGTCTTAGCCCCCGAGCCACCGCGTTTATATAGAGTTATAGAGAGGTTATTAGGGAATGGGAGAGCTTGTCAGAGCCAACTCGCTGCGGCCAACTGAGACTACCGTCAATTCTCCGCAGAGCCATTTAACAATTCTATTTCATTATTTAAAATAAATACAAATCATGTTAATTTTTGCCATTCACATTCCATTCTTCCCCTCCTTTTGCATGATGGGTCCCGTCGCAACTTCTACGCTGCGATGGGTCGGGGCATCCACCACCCGCGATGCTCCAGCTGTGGAGTGTCACGCGGGCGCCGTGCACTGCATGCGGAAATGCCCCGATCGGTTCAAATAGAGGTAAGGAGAGCGGGTGGGCCCTCCGAAGCACTGTATCAGAATGGTCCCTGGTGCTCCCAGTAGACACTGGTAGGCCCGCACCGTGGCGTACGGCTGAAACCCACCACTGGAACATGGGGATGTTTCAACAGTCATAAGTGTGAAAAATGGTCATTCTAAGTTCCTTTTTTCAGTGCCGTTGTCAACTTTGAGCGGTCACTAAATGAACTGTCGTAAGTCAAGGATTGCCCATGTTTGGGACTTAACATCTGGGAAGGAAGGACGAGAAGCAAGATGGAACAATGGTGGAATAAATGCGAGATTTGGGGGAAGTTGTTGAATAAGGACCACCGGAGCAAATTTTCAATCACACGGTCAACATCCCCGCCTTGACCTCCAACTTGAGGATATTGGGTGGGGAGGGGGAAGAGAAAGAGAATATTGGAAGGTTTTGAAAACATCCAACCAGCATACGAACGCAAAAAAAATAGAACAACCGTCCCAGAGAAACTTTTCAGAACATCTGGAAGAAAAATTCTGGACTTCCAACTGCGGGAACCGATAGCAAAGCTACCCGTTTCCGAAACCAAACTGCTCACAACAAAGAGAGGGGGCAACCCATATTCCATCGACGGAGAAAAGCCACACTGGTGATGTAGGATTTTCAGGAGAAATTCATTTGAGACGGCTACGGAATTGTTGGGCACGAGACGAGCGAGGAAAGACGTCGGTGAACCGAGCAGGCCCTTTACATGTCTTTGTGGGGGTCCCTGGTGCTGTCTGAAATCGGGTTTTTTTTTCTCGCAGGCGTTACTCAAAAGAGATAACTTCATCAAGGGGGGAGGAGGAGGAGGAGAGGAGAAGTCAAGGGGGAAAAAGAGGAGGAGAAGAGGAGGAGGAAGAGGAGGAGGAGGAAGAGGAGAAGGAGGACGATGACAACTAAAGGGTCCTTGAGGTTTCATTGCTTTCTGCAGATGTTTCATGACCCTACTAGGGAACATCATCAGTGCTAGAAGGGAGTGGGTTTTATGGAATGGAGGAGAAAGGGAAGGGGAGGAGGAGGAGAAGAGCAGGAGGAGGAAGACGACTGAAGAGTCCTTGGAGTTTCATTGTTTTTTGCAGATGTTTCATAACCCTACAAGGGAACATCATCAGTGCTAGAAGGGAGGAGGAGGAGGAGGAGAAGAGGAGAAGGAAGAAGAGGAGGAGAAGAGGAGGAAGAGGAGCAGAAGAGGAGGAGGAAGAGGAGGACGATGACAACTGAAGGGTCCTTGGAGTTTCATTGTTTTTTGCAGATGTTTTATAGCCCTACAAGGGAACATCATCAGTGCTAGAAGGGAGGAGGAGGAGGAGAAGAAGGAGAAGAGGAGGAGGAAAAAGAGGAGGAGAAGAGGAGGAGGAAGAGGAGAAGAGGAGGAGGAAGAGGGGGAGGATGACAACTGAAGGGTCCTTGGAGTTTCATTGTTTTTTACAGATGTTTCATAACCCTACAAGGGAACATCATCAGTGCTAGAAGGGAGGAGGAGGAGTAGAAGAGAAGAGGAGGAAAAAGAGGAGGAGAAGAGGAGGAAGAGGAGGAGGAGAAACAGGAGGACGATGACAAGTGAAGGGTCCTTGGAGTTTCATTGTTTTTTGAAGATGTTTCATGACCCTTCTAGGGAACTTCATCAGTGCCAAAAGGGAGTGGGTTTTGTGGAATGGAGGAGAAAAGGAAGGGAAGGGAGAGCAGGAGAGGGAGGAGGAAGGGGAGGACTGGAGGGGGTCCTTGATGCTCTCTGAGCTTGGTTGGTTTCTCGCAGACATTTCATTACCCAGCTTGGTTACAGCCTCAGTGCCCCAAGAGAGGAGGGTTTTCTCTAGCCTTCACCAAGGACCCCACAGCTCAACCCTGAACTACCAAATATTCTCTTCTCTTGAGGGAACCTCTCCACAGAGGACACAACTTGGCCCTCTGAAGTTTGGTCAAGGAGACCTTACCTGAAAGGCCGCTCTCCTCCTCCCCCTCGCGGAGAGGCCGTCGTGCTCCAACTCTTCCGGAAATCATCTCGCTCGGCTTTCTTCTTCCTGAGCGGAGCCGGGATATAGGCAGTCTGGTTACTTTTATTGGGAAGGTACTGGTTAAAAGGCACAAATGATTTCGGCTCACTGTAGGAGGTCCGCCGAGCCGACATGTCATCCTTCTTCATGTCCGGCAGCTTTCGGTGGGGCAGGTCCGACTCCGAATCGCTTCCTCTCCCTGTTTTGAAAACAAAACAACACCGTAAAGGTTCCAAATGGAACCGAATGGGTGCGCCACCCTCAAAATAAGTCCATTGATTTGGCCACAATGGGGTCATTCTTCACTTCCTGGTCTCAAAAATGTACAGTCTTCAGACTGGCGACATGAAGTAGGGCTGTCTTGCTGTTCTCCTTCTCATCTTTCCTACGAATGTGTTTCCCCGAAAATAAGACCCCCGAAATAAGTGCTTGGCCTTATTTTCGGGGAGGTCTTATTATTTTTGAGGTGCAGGAGGCGGCCAGCGTGGTCACCTTATGGATGAATATTCCTACTCCTTATTCTATTCTATTCTATCCTATCCTATCCATATTAGTATTCCTATTCCTATTCCTGTTCCTTATTCTATTCTAGTGTATTTCTCCATTCAATTCCATTCATTATTCTATTCCGTTCCGTTCTGTTCCGTTCCATTCCATTCTATTCTATATTTCCATTCAATTCCATTCATTATTCTAATTCTGTTCCATTCCGTTCCATCCCATCCCATTCTATTCTATTCTTCATATCAATATTCTATTCTCTTCTGTTCTGTTCCATTCCATTCCATTCTATATCTCCATTCAATTCCATTCATTATTCTATTCCGTTCCATTCTGTTTCGTTCCGTTCCATTCTATTCTATATCTCCATTCAATTCTATTCATTATTCTATTCTGTTCCATTCTGTTCCATCCCATCCCATCCTATTCTTCATATCAATATTCTATTCTCTTCTGTTCCGTTCCATTCCATTCTATTCTATATCTCCATTCAATTCTATTCATTATTCTATTCAGTTCCATTCCGTTCCATCCCATCCCATCCCATTCTATTCTTCATATCAATGTTCTATTCTCTTTTGTTCCATTCCATTCCATTCTATTCTATATCTCCATTCAATTCTATTCATTATTCTATTCTGTTCCATTCCGTTCCATCCCATCCCATCCCATTCTATTCTTCATATTAATATTCTATTCTCTTCTGTTCCGTTCCATTCCATTCTATTCTATATCTCCATTCAATTCTATTCATTATTCTATTCTATTCTGTTCCATTCCGTTCCATCCCATCCCATCCCATCCCATCCCATTCTATTCTTCATATTAATATTCTATTCTCTTCTGTTCCGTTCCATTCCATTCTATTCTATATCTCCATTCAATTCCATTCATTATTCTATTCTGTTCCATTCTGTTCCATCCCATCCCATCCTATTCTTCATATCTGTTCTGTGCAGTTCTGTTCTGTTCTGTCTCGTCCCATCCAATCCGGTCCCATCCCATTCTTATGCAGAATTTGTGATTCACCAATACAGTGGGAAAAAAGGATGAAATCTTAGTTAATATATTAATATAATTTGAGGCTTGACCAAGGGAACTCAGCCAAATTTTTCTCGTCACAATTCTGCTTCCAACTGCAAGAGTGTTGCATGCCAAGTGGACCAGTCTTTCCCCCCCCCCCCACGCTTTTATTTGTTTCTAGGTAGCTAATTGAAACTCAGAGTTTAAGCTGAAAAGGGACACTGGGAATGCAAATTGGGGAGGGGGGGGAGGCCTTTGAGCGGAGAAAAGGAGCCTGTTTCTGCATTCTCAATGCCTTGCTTGCAAAGAAATGTTATATGCCACAACACCCTTAGTCTATTTAAAAGGGGCACGGTGGAAATTTGGAGAAAGGAGATTTCATCCTTACAGCAAAAGTTAAGAATGAGAAAACTATTTCAGAGGAGCCCCAAGGGGGAAAAAAATTCCAAAGTTATTTAAGAAGACATAAATACTTAAGCAATCATCTGGTGTGTTTAATTCTTTACTCTCTAAGCAATATCAAACAAACAAAGAATAAAAAAGGGATAGATAGATAGATAGATAGATAGATGATAGATAGATGATAGATAAATGATAGATAGATGATAGCTAGATAGCTAGATAGCTAGACAGCTAGATGATATATATATATATATATATATATAGATAGATAGATAGATAGATAGATAGATAGATAGATAGATAGATATAGATAGATAGATAGATAGATAGATAGATAGATAGATAGATGACAGATTTTATATATATTATATAGATTTTGCTAGCAATTATTAGATGACTATTAAAGCTAGCCTAGTACTTTTATTAGCAGTACCTATTAGAAAGCATTTTTGCTAACCATTTTTAGACTACTGGATGGATTTAGGATGATGTAATGAAATACCATAATATAAATTTACTCAAAATTTAGAATATCTTACATAAAATGAAGTAATGATAGTTATAGTCAAATAAATGTTTAATAATCATTGTATACATATATATCAGATTGATAATACGAGATTCTATATAAATTGTAAGTGAAGATTATGGTGAGAATGTAGAAAAGTTTTGTTACCAATTGACACACTGTACGAAACTGGAAGATGGTTTTATGTTTTATGTTTCTCTGTACTTGTTTGTTTAAAAATAAAAATAAAATGTTCTAAAGAAAGAGTATTTTTGCTAACAATTTTTAGATGACCATTAAAGTTACCCTAATACCTTTGTTAGCAGGACCCATTAGAAAGCATTTTTACTAACAATTTTTAGATGACCATTAAAGTTACGGTAGTACTATTGTTAGCAGTAACTATTAGAAAGCATTTTTACTAACAATTTTTAGATGACCATTAAAGTTACGGTAGTACTATTGTTAGCAGTAACTATTACAAAGTATTTTTGCTAACAATTTTTAGATGACTATTAAAGTTACCCTAGTACCTTTATTAGCAGGGCCAATTACAAAAGCATTTTTGCTAACAATTTTTAGATGACTATTAAAGTTACCCTAGTACTTTTGTTAGCAGCAACTATTAGAAAGCATTTTTGCTAACAATTTTTAGATGACTATTAAAGTTACCCTAGTACTTTTGTTAGCAGTAACTATTAGAAAGCATTTTTGCTAACAATTTTCAGATGCAGATTGCCAAAACAAACCAACCAAATCAAACTTCTTTCCACCGTACACCGAGGTGGATTGTTTACATGCCAGAAGTCTGGTTCTCTTTAACTTTTGATCTCATGTTTTTTGTTAAATAGATGCTTGCCTCCTGTATCCTGACAGTTCAGATGGAGGAAATCCCGTCCCATAAATTTGGGACCTGGTGGGGCAACGGTTCGTCCCACACCTCACGGCGGGGAGTGGGGGGTGGGTGGGTGGGTACTTAAGCAGCCCTGCAAGCAGATTATCTCAAACTACGGGTGGTCCTCAAGTTACGACCCCAATGGAGCCCAACATTTCTGTTGAGACCTTCGTTAAGTCAGCGTTGCCGCATTTTACAACAGTTCCGTTGAGTGACTGTTCAAAGTTACCCTGGCACTGGGGAAAAAAGTGACTGGGGGCCATTTTTTTCACACTTACTGTACAACTGTTGCACCATCCCATTGGTCACCTTATCGAAATTTGAACCCTTGGCCACTGGTTCGTCTTTATGAGGGGCTGCCATATCCTGGGCTCATGTGAGTGCCTTTTTTTTGTAAAAGGTTTTTTATTTTTTCCTTTGAAATTTATTCTTAGACATACATTCTTATAATTGCTATTTAACATTTGTCAGTTCATATCGTTTTTCCACCTGTGTATTTACATTTTAATATTTTCTTATTTCCTCTTCCCCCTAATTTAATCATGTGTCATCTGAGATATTTATTTCATGTTTTGTTCCTTTCGCTTTCTATTTATATCTTTTTTTTTCAAGCCACTCGTAAAATCGTCCCCCATGTCCTGTAGTACACTGATTCCTCTTTGTCCTTTATTCTCAATGTCAACCTGTTCATTTCTGCACAGTCTAATATCTTCTTTATTACCTCCCCTTCCGATGGGACCGACTTTTACACCGCTTAGAGAGGACTGGGAAGCACCGTGAAGTGGTATATAAGTGTTGTGTCCTGTTGGCTACCAGCCCAGTGGTGGGTTACAAATTTTTTTCGAACCTACTCTGTGGGTGTGGCCTCCTTTGTGGGAGTGGTTTGCCAGCCATGTGACCTGGTGGGAGTGGCTTGCCGGCCATGTGTTTTCTTTCTTTCTTTCTTTCTTTCTTTCTTTCTTTCTCTCTTTCTCTCTCTCTCTCTCTCTTTCCTTCCTTTTGTCTCTCTGTCCCTTTTCTCTTTTTTTCTTTCATCTCTCACTCTTTTTCTTTCTTTTTTCTTTCTTTCTTTCTTTCTTTCTTTCTTTCTTTCTTTCTTTCTTTCTTCCTTTCTTTCTCTTTCTCTCTCTCTCTGTCAGTCTGTCTGTCTGTCTTTCTCTCTCTCTCTCTCTCTCTCTCTGTGTGTGTGTGTGTGTGTGTGTGTGTGGCAGTGGTGGGTTTCAAAAAATTTTGGAACCTCTTCTGTAGGTGTGGCCTGCTTTCTGGGTCCACTGGTGGAACCCCTTCTAACCGGTTCGGTAGATTTGACGAACCGGTTCTACCGAATAGGTGCGAACTGGTAGGAACCCACCTCTGCACCAGCCCCTCCAGCAGCCAAATCAGAGGAGGGGGAGGGGGAGTCAGGGTCAGCATCAAGGAAACCAGAGAGAGCTCCGAGGGGGAAGAGGGAATGGATGCCCAGAAGACAGAAGAGAGGAGAGCAGTGGAAATCTATGGGCCGGTCCTTGGGACGGAAGAGCCACCGCTGCTAGCAAAGCCCTACTGTAGCTCTGGGGATCAAAGGGGGGGGGGGAGATGAATAGATGTGGAAGGCAACTATTCATCTCCCTGCTAGACGGACTTGTGTTGAGAGTGAAACTTTTTGCAAGGGGCTATTATTATTATCCTTAGAGGATTTGTTGTGTTTGGGGAGCTGGGACAGAACAATGTCTAAGCGCTATTGTTATTGCTCTTGCTATTCAACCTCCTAATAAACGAAGTCGATGAGGAAGCCAGCTTCCCTGAACAACTGTGCCGCTCATTTAACAACTGCAGTGATTCACTTAACCAAGGGGGGAAAGTTCACTTCACAAATGTCTCAACAACAGAAATGCTTGGACGCCATTGTGGCGGTAACCCATCTTTCTGAGGATCAAACTCTCATTCGGGTGACCATGAGAACATCCCGCGGACACCGTCTGTGGAAAAGTATTCTGCACCACGGGGTCCGAATGTTATGTCCTGTCAGAAAGGGAGTTCTGGTTCCCTGGGGGGCGGAGGTGGGAGGGCACAACTCACCATCGCTACTCCCTCTCAGCACCACATCTGGAGAAGGGGTCTGCTGGGACCGGGACCCGAAGGAATCCAGACTGTCGAAGGAATCATCTCGGCCGTGACGCGGGGGAGAAAGAGAATCGCTGCGCTCCGAGTCCCAGCAATCTACGTAGCCGCTGTCGCGGATGCTGCGCTTTGGACTCTCAACGTCTTCCGTGTCCTGATGAGGAACAGAAGCCTGGTTAGAAAAGCGGGTCTTCTAAAGCGGGGGTGTCAAAACTAGATTTCTTTGATGGCCGGATCAGCATTGTAGTTCTCCTTCGCAGATCGGATGTGGGGGGGAAAGGGAGGAAGAGACAGGATGGGCACCTCCTGCAGCACCCTGTTTGCCAAAACGGGGCACAGGGGGACCTCATGCACCCCCCCTTGCACCCCATTTTCAGCCTGGATGGAGTCCTGCAGCACTCTACTGGTTAAAACGGGGCACAGAGGGACTCACACGCCCCCTCTTGTGCCCCCTTGTGCCCCATTTTCGGCTTGGACAGAGCCCTGTAGCACCCTGTCGGTGAAAACATGGCACAGAGGGGGTCTCACATGGCCCACGTGGCCGATTTTCAGCCTGGAGGGAGTCCTGTAGCACCCTGTCGGCCAAAACAGGGCACGGGGGGGGCACACATACGCCCCCCCCACACCACATTTTCAGCCCGGACGGAGTCCTGCAGCACCCTAGAGGCACCGCAGGCCTCAATTTGCTATTTCCAGGCCGGACCCGTGAGCCAGATTAGAGGGCCCCTGCTCTAAGGCAAGGTTGCCCAACCTCCGGTCCGTGGAACCCCACCGGGCCGCGACATGCCAGAAACCGTCCCGTACAAACAAGCGAAGCCTCATTCGCGGGATGCAGGCAGCATATGAAACCACGCCTCCTCTGGTGCGCGGAGGAGGCGTGTTCTTCACAGAACTGGTCCCTGGTGCCCCCAAAAGTAGGGTGGGCACTGTTCGAAGGACTTCCTTGTACAAATATTCTCCTTTATTGAACTCTCTTTGTTTAAAACAGTGGACATTTCCATCTCGACCAAATCTATTTTTTCACCTATCCATTCCGCCGCCCCCCCGCCCTCCCCCCACCGTCCCGCTGTGGTCTGGCCTCCATATTTGTGGAATGAAGAGATGAACAATTTGTGGGAATGTTTGTGAAGAATGGCAATATAAAACAAGTAAAAAGGCTATTCCAGACTGGGGGGAAAAAGAAATACAGGCAAGCGTGTTCATTTAGTGACCGCTCAAAGTTACAACGGCCCTGGAAAAATTGATGTATGACTGTTTTTCACATTTATGACTGATGCAGCATCCCCACGGTCCTTTTGAAGTGACGTACGACCGTTTTTCACGCTTAATGGCCATTGGAAAATTGATCGAAATTCAGACGCTCGGCAACTGACTCGCACTTATGACGATTGCAGTGTCCCGGGGTTACGTGATCCCCTTTCGCGATCTTCTGAAAGCAGTCTATGAGGAGGCCAAGTTCACTTAACAACCGGATTGCTAACTTATCAACTGCAGGGGATTCACTTAACAACCGTGGCAGGAAAGGTTGCAAAATGGAGGAAAACTGTTTTAACAACGGTCTCGCTCAGCAATGGGAATTTGGGATCATAAAACGAGGACTACCCCTAGTCTGAGCCCCCCACCCCCGCAGCAGGGCTGAAAATGCAACTCAAATGATAATTTCATCTTACGGCCACAATGGAGCCCCAAAATCCTGTTGCTAAGCGAGACATTTGCTAGGTGAGTTCTGCCTCATTTTACAACCTTTCTCATAGTTTCTATCTCTGTAGGGGTTTAAGCCAGCAAATGGTCATTAAGTGGATCAAATCTGACTTTACTTGTTGAAAGATCACCAAAAAGGATCCCATGACCCCAGGACGTTGCAACCGTCATAAATATGAGTCAGTTCCCAAGCGTCTGCATTTTTGATCACGTGACCACGGGGGTGGGCTGCCACGGTCGTTAAGCGTGAAAAACGGTCGTAAGTCACTTCAAAAGGTTACTAAATGAACTACTGTAAGCCGAGGACGACAATAGTTCTTTCCAATGTTCACCCAAGTTTCTTGGACGCTCAGAACAAATCGATTTCCTTCCTTACAACCACTTTTCTGGTTTACGAAAGATGTTGTAGCTTTCGGAAACTCCTGCGCCAACCTGTTGAACCCGAAGCCACCAGGAAATAAAACACCATTGCTCAGACCCTGTGGGAAAACTGTAATTTGACTTCCCATTTTTTTTTAAAAAAAAAAGATAACCTGTTTGTTTCTATCGTTGAGCCCAGCTCAAAGGATATCCGATGATAGCCGGTAACATAATCCAGAGCAAGAAGTTGTTGGTTGGACATTACTTTTAAAATATTTGGACAAAATAGTGCCACCCCCATCTTTGGGGCTTCGCCGCGTCTCAATTAAAAGAGACTTTTTCCAAACTCGATTCAAATCTGCCGTGCAAAGCAGAACAAGAAGTGTTGTGGCTTATGATTCTTCTTTTTTAAAAAAAAAAAACGTTTTTTTTTTTTAAATTTTCATTTTCATACATATAACCACAAGTATACCATTCTCAGTGGTGGGATTCAAATAATTTAACAACCGGTTCTCTGCCCTAATGATTTCTTCCAACAACCAGTTCACCAAACTGCTTAGAAAGTTACCAACCGGTTCTCCCGAAGTGGTGCGAACCGGCTGAATCCCACCACTGATACCATTACATCTTAACAATCGCTATTTCATATTTTCCAATATTATATTGATTCCTCTTACCATCAATCCACCACAACCGTCATCTGCTCTTCTGCTTTCCTTCCATACACCATATTATACTCTATTTCACCTCCTTCCCTCTCTCCTCTCCCTCTCTCCTCCTTCCCTACCTCCTTTCTTTCCTCTGTCATCCCTCTCTTCTCTACTTCCCCTTCCTCTCTCCTCTTTCCACTCCTTCTCTCTCTTCTACTCTTTCTCTCCCTTCCGTTCCCCTCTCTCTTATCCCCTCTCTTCCTCCTTTCCTCTCTCTTTCTCCTTCCCACTCTCTCTCCGCTTAGTTTGCATGGTGTATTTCAGCGTCCGAGCAAGCTTCATTTAATAGGGATGGTATCTTATGATTCTTGATGAATATATTTTCTTTTTAAGTATGCTGAGAGCATAGGCACCAAAGACAAATTCCTTGTGTGTCCAACCACACTTGGCCAATAAAGAATAATTCTGTCTCATTCTATATTTTCACTTCCCGCACCTTCCTTGTGCCGAACAGAAACACAAATTTATGCAGGGTAGCTTAAAATAAAACAGAATTTAGTGAAGCCGTCTTAAACGCATCTTTGGTTAAAGTCATAATCATTGCATTCATCTTCCACCCACTCTCATTCAGCTGGGGAATCGTCCAACATTTAAAACCCATCAATCCCAGAGCGGGGAAACCCACAACTCCTTTTGACCAAATGCACATTTCCTAACACAACCGAGGAGGCTTAAAAATAAATAAATGAACGGAACCTGAAACATGGCTAGCCCGTTCTCCACAACTGCTTCGCGGGGGCAGCTCTCCATCCTGAGTTTCTAAGTTAGCATCTCCAAACCGTCAGGGAAGGGAATTCCTTCAAAATCATGATTATTGGATCCGCAACGCCAACAAAATAAACCAAAACCCTCTGAATTTTACAGCTTGCTGTTGTTCCTCCGAAATGAACGAAGTCGCAGGCTTCCCCAGCGAAGAGAAACAGCAGTTCTGGAAAAGGGGATGTCTTTTTTCCTCAAGCAACCAGCCGTTTTTTAAAAGAAAAAAAAGAAAAGCAGACAGCTCTTCCCTTGATGCCTCTGAAGAATTCAGCCTTGCTCTTTGCTTGCTGCCAGCTCCTGGCTGCAGGAGATCTGAAAGCACTTGTGGCTACCACACATGTTCAGAGCGAGGAGAACAATGGACGCCTTTGACAGGCGCCCGATTATAAATTCTTTCCAGGGCAAGCAGCACATACTAAAACGCGGAGAGCTCTCCAGAAGAAGGAGGAGGAGGAGGAGGAGGAGGAGGAAGGGTCGGGGAGAACCTCACTTTTTAAGCAAAAAAAAGTGGCCCCTTCTTTCGGTTAGGACCTTGTCGAAGAATTCAGAGCTGGAAGGGACCCTTGGAGGTCTTCTAATCCAGCCCCTTGCTCAAGCAGCAGAGCTTATATACCATTTCGGAGAAGTTTCATTCAGAAGCAGAAGCTTCAGCAAGATGGGATGCCCTCAAGAACACGAGAAGAGGTGGTACCGCTCTAGAATGGAGTGGAGTGGAGTGGAGTGGAGTGGAGTGGAGTGGAGTGGAGTGGGGTGGAGTAGAGTAGAGTAGAGTAGAACAGAAAATAGTGTAGAGTAGAATTTTTTAGATAGAATAGAATATAGAATAGAAAATAAAATATAAAATAGAATAGCGTAGGATAGGATATAGAATAGAATAGAAAATAGAGTAGAGTAGAATTCTTTAGATAGAATAGAATATAGAATAGAAATATAGAATAGAATAGAAAATAGAATAGAGTAGAATAGATTAGAATATAACAGAATCGAATATGGAATTTAATATAATATAGAATAAAACAGAAAATGGCATGGAGTGGAGTGGAATGGAATGGAATAGAATAGAATACTATTGGAAAATAATAGAATAGAATAGAATAGAACAGAATAATATTGGAATAGAATAGAACAGAACAGAACAGAAAATAGTGTAGAGTAGAATTCTTTAGACAGAATAGAATAGAATAGAATAGAATATAGAATAGAATATCATGTAGAATTAAAAATAAAAAAGAAACGAAAATAGAGTAGAGTAGGATAGGATATAGAAGAATAGAATATAGAATATAACAGAACTGAATATAGAATTTAATATAATATAGAATAGAATAGAAAATAGAGTAGAGTTGAGTGGAGTGGAATAGAATAATATTGGGAAAAGAATAGAATAGAATAATATTGGAAAAGAATAGAATAGAATAATATTGGAATGGAATGGAATAGAATAGACGGTGTGAGCTCCCTTGGCTTGTCCCAGCTTCTGCCAACCTAGCAGTTCGAAAGCACGTAAAAATGCAAGTAGAAAAATAGGAACCACCTTTGGTGGGAAGGGAACAGCGTTCTGTGCGTCTTCAGCATTTAGTCATGCCGGCCACATGACCACGGAGACGTCTTCGGACAGCACTGGCTATTCGACTTTGAAATGGAGATGAGCACCGCCCCCTAGAGTCGGGAACGACTAGTACATATGTGCAAGGGGAACCGTTAACCATCTTCAAGTCCTTGAGGAGTCACCACTGAGAAGAGGGGATTGACATTATTTTCCAAGGCCCCAGAAGAGAGGACGATGGGTAGGAGCTTCTAGAACAAAGACACACTTTCCTGATAGTGAGAATGGAGCAGCTTCCCTCTCGGGAATTGTGAGTGCTCTGTCGCTTGGAGGCTTTCAAGAAAAGATTGGACAGGAGGGACTAAGGTCCTCTCTGCCTTGGACGAGAAGGGTTAGACTAGAAGACCTCCAAGATATAGGAAAAGAAGTGACAGACGCTGGAGGCAGAGTTAAAAGAGGGACCAGCCTAGAATCCCTATGTAGTCACAAGTAGACCGAGCCCTTCCCTTTAATTCCGTTGATCCTTCTGAAACTCCAGAAAGGTGCTAATGTTGAGTTGAGAAGATTCCTGTGAATAGGCTTTTAGCAATACATCATTTTGACTGAATGTTTGCCTCACTCCGAGACGTCTTTCAGCCCTAGGAGTCCAAGATGTTTATTAATGTGTATTTGTAAACAAGTGTTTCTTAGTTAGCATTCTTAGGTGTACAAATAGCTCTTGGTTTATTGACCAGTCACTTAATTAATGTTTGAAGCAAAGGTGGGTTCCTACCAGTTCGCACCTATTCGGTAGAACCGCGTCGTCAAATCTACCGAACCGGTTAGAAGAGGTTCCACCAGTGGACCCGGAAAGCAGGCCACACCTACAGAAGAGGTTCTGAAATTTTTTGAAACCCACCACTGGTCCTTGGATATGATTATTCTACACTATCATGCTCATGTTTATAAAACTCAGTGCCTCTGTGAAAGGTAAGGATGACTACTGTGTTTGTGGTGCAATCAGAACATTGCGTGTGTTGAAGTTGTTTTAACGCAAACCAAAGATGCCTTTTAAAAAACAGGTTTACATCATATTCTTATGCATGCCAGTGCTGTGTGAGAGGTAATTTAAGGTGGTTCTGACAAGTGTCGTTGGCATCTTCATATCCGGTCACATGGGCGGCAAGCCACTCCCATCCAGTCACATGGGTGGCAAGCCACTCCCACAAAGGAGGCCACACCCACTGAGTAGGTTCCAACAATTTTTGAATCTCACCACTGGTTTGAAGCTACGTCGTACCTTCCCAGAACCACTTACGAGGCAATTATCGAAGTCACGATGGTCACTTCTTCCTACTCTTTACTAAATATCCTGCTTGTTCCAATTTGTTTTATCTCAATGAGTTACCATCCGATCTGTCGGAAGTTACTTCTTTGACCAAAGTGAAGTATGCTTCTATACTCTGCACAGTCAAATCTGAAATTAACTAACCCTTTTTAGGAGTTTCAGGATAATTGGATTTTTCTTGACATCTTAATTCATTATGACGCTTACATTTTCAATTGCTGGTCTGTGATGGAATAAAGATTGATATTTGATTTGATTAAATTTACTTTAATGAACATCCAAAACTTTTCTGGAGAGTCCAAAACTTTTAATGAACGCCTAAAACTTTTCTGGAGAGCCCAAGACTTTTAACGGACACCCAAAGCTTTTTTTTGGAAAGCCCCAAACTTTCAATGGACACCCAAAACTTTTCTAGAAGACCAAAACTTTCAATGAATGCCCAAAATGTTTCAGAAGAGCCCAAAACTTTTAATGAACACCCAAAACTTTTCTGGAGAGCCCAAAACGCCCAACAAACACACAAAACTTTTCTGGAGAGCCCAAAACTATTAATTAACACCCAAAACTTTTCTGGAGAGCCCAAAACTTTCAATGAACACCCAAAATTTTTCTGGAGAGCCCAAAACTTTTAATTAACACCCAAAACTTTTCTGAAGAGCCCAAAACTTTTAATGAACACCCAAAACTTTTCTGCAGAGCCCAAAACTTTCAATGAACACCCAAAACTTTTCTGGAGAGCCCAAAACTTTCAATGAACACCCAAAACTTTTCTGGAGAGCCCAAAACTTTCAACGGACACCCAAAACTTTTTTAGAAGCCCAAAACTTTCAATGAATGCCCAAAATATTTCTGAAGAGCCCAAAACTTTTAATGAACGCCCAAAACTTTTAATGAATGTCCAAACTTTTCTGAAGAGCCCAAAAATTTTCTGGAGAGCCCAAAAATGTTAATTAGCCCCCAAAACTTTTCTGGAGAGCCAAAAACTTTTAATGAAAACCCAAAACTTTTCTGAAGAGTCCAAAACTTTCAATGAACAACCAAAACTTTTCTGGAGAGCCCAAAACTCTCAATTAACACCCAAAACTTTCCTGGAGAGCCCAAAACTTTTCTGGAGAGCCCAAAACTTTTAATTAACACCCAAAACTTTTCTGGAGAGCCCAAAACTTTTAATTAACACCCAAAACTTTTCTGGAGAGCCCAAAACTTTCAACGAACACCCAAAACTTTTCTGGAGAGCCCAAAACTTTCAATGAACACCCAATACTTTTCTGGAGAGCCCAAAACTTTTAATTAACACCCAAAACTTTTCTGCAGAGCCCAAAACGTTCAATGAACACCCAAAATTTTTCTGGAGAGCCCAAAACTTTTAATTAACACCCAAAACTTTTTTGCAGAGCCCAAAACTTTCAATGAACACCCAAAACTTTTAATTAACATCAAACTTTTCAGGCGAGAACATCATTCCTTTGCTTAATTGTGGGGGCCCAACATGTCACTGTGTACACAGCCAGACCTCCATACCAAATAAACAAAATTCCTATTCTCCCTGCACATTTCCCAAAGTGGCATCTTTTCCTCGAGACTACAGCTTTTGCATACTAACGGGCCCGCATTTAATCCTTTGGCAAGCTGCCATCTTTGCAAAGCCAAAAGAAGAAAGGGAGAAAAAAAGCTGGTTTATGGCAGAAAGTTCAGCCACAAACAGGCCTGGAAAACCAGGGAAACTACCCAGACTATATTTCATTCATAAAACATTCCTTGAAATATATATATATAAAAAAGTTTTGCCGTTCTCTCTCTCTCTCTCTTTCAAAAGAGACGCAGCATCTCCGTGAATTTTTCTTCTTTCTTTTTTTAAAGAGTGAATGCGTGATTGAATGAACGAACGAGCCAAATTGTAGGAAAAAACAGCTTTGGTTCGAAAACTGAAAGCTTTGTTAATATGTCCCCTGAAAATAGCTATTCATTTCAGCTCGGTTGAGAGTCTGGCATGTTAATAATTTGAAAGGGCAGAGCAGTGCGTAACAGAATGCCAAGAGAGAGGAAATCCAATTTCTACACAATGGGAAAAAATCCGTGCTTAACAATGCAGTGTAACCAAAAAGGGTGCTATTTCGTCATAAATTAATTAATACGAGTCTACCTCACTATAAGGATTGTCTAGATAAGAGCGATGAAGGGGGTGATGATATTTTTTTTTTTTTTTTTTTAAATTTCCTCCTGAACTTTCATATTTGTGACACGAATCTCTGGAGATTTAAACATGTCAGTGAAGAACGGCAGCTTAAAAGAAGCTTTTTTAAAAAGGCTATTCCGTACACATCAAACTCTAAAAAAGGAAGGTAGCCCTCGATTTACAATGATTTGTTTAGTGACGGTTCGAAATTACAACCCTTGGGGTCGTTTTTCACACTTACGACCTTCGCAGCATCTCCATGGTCACATGATCAAAATTCAGACCCTTGGCAACTGACTCATATTTATGACCCGTTGCAATGTCCGGGGGGGGGGGGTCTATGGTTCCCTTTTGCGACCTTCTGACAGGCAAAGTCAGAAGGTCGCAAAATGGGGAGTCATATAACAGCTGTGTGAGTAGCTGAACAACTCCAGTGATTCACTTGTGGCAAAAAAGGTCGTAAAATGGGGCAAAGTCAGACAACAAGGGAAGTTTTTGGGTCAATTTGTGGTCACAAATTGAGGGCTACCTGTTTGATCATCATCTTCTTTTAACAACCCCAAATCCCTTGCAGAGGTGGAGTCTGGGCAATCGAATGGTGCTTACTGGCCCGATGCCCTTCCTGTTGCCAATACGGAGTTTTGTTCGGCAGATATATTCTCATTGTGCCCAAGAGAGAGAAATATCTGCCTCCACCTAGGATCGAACTCACAGCCTCCTGATTGTGAGGCGAGAGCGCCACCTCTAGGCCACCCCACCACTTCGAGAACTACCTGTATGTGAGAGGAAATTGAATTACCTTTTTCATCTGGGTTAACAATCCTTCGAATTCTTTCAGATTCAGTGGCGGTCCGTTAAAGTGACTGCTGTTGTTTACGGTTTTCCCCAGCCAATAGATGGTGACCAAAACCTGAGGAATT
>NC_045549.1:73938217-73943217 GCF_009769535.1 Thamnophis elegans | reverse complement strand
TATCCTTACGATTTATATTGATATTGGTTGTTTCCTGATTGCTTATTTGTACCCTACGACTATCATTAAGTGTTGTGCCTTAAGATTCGTGACGAATGTATATTTTCTTTTATGTACAGTGAGAGCATCTGCACCAAAGACAAATTCCTTGTGTGTCCAATCACACTTGGCCAATAAAGAATTCTGTTCTATTCTATTCTATGTTATGCTATGCTACGCTATTCCATTCCTCTATTCTATATTCTATTCCATGCCATTCCATCCCTCTATTCCATCCCATCCCATTCCATCCCTCTATTCTATTCCATTCCTCTATTCTATTCTATTACATTCCATGCCATGCCATTCCTCTATTCTACTCTATTTTATTCCATTCCGTTCCATTCCTCTATTCTATTCTACTCTATTGCATTCCATTCCTCTATTCTATTCTATTCTATTCTAATTTCATTCCTCTATTCTATTCTATTTTATTCCATTCCGTTCCATTCCTCTATTCTATTCTACTCTATTGCATTCCATTCCTCTATTCTATTCTATTCTATTCTATTCCATTCCTCTATTCTATTTTATTCCATTCCGTTCCATTCCTCTATTCTATTCTACTCTATTGCATTCCATTCCTCTATTCTATTCTATTCTATTCTATTCCATTCCTCTATTCTATTCTATTTTATTCCATTCCGTTCCATTCCTCTATTCTATTCTACTCTATTGCATTCCATTCCTCTATTCTATTCTATTCTATTCTATTCCATTCCTCTATTCTATTCTATTTTATTCCATTCCGTTCCATTCCTCTATTCTATTCTACTCTATTGCATTCCATTCCTCTATTCTATTCTATTCTATTCTAATTTCATTCCTCTATTCTATTCTATTGCATTCCATTTTCATTCATTCTTTATTCCATTCTATTCTAATTTCATTCCTCTATTCCATTCCATTCCATTCCATTCCATTTTCATTTGTTCTCCATTCTATGCAATGCTATGCTATTCCATTCCATTTGATTAGCATCCAGTTTGCCCGAACCAGCTGAATCCCTCCCCGCTGAATCTATGTAGTGTTCTTCCTATATGGAACTATATCCCACTGAGCTCAAGAAGGTTCCATTTATATCCATCCATCCCTCCATCCCTCCATCCCTCCATTCCTCCATCCATTGATAGATAGATAGATAGATAGATAGATAGATAGATAGATAGATAGATACATAACATACATACATACATACATACATACATACATACATACATATCCTTCATTGTCATTGTACAAAATGATTGCAATGAAATTGATTTTAGCCCACAATTAAGATTTCTGCATGCCATGCGAAAATCCTGATTTTTGCCTTAACACAGAGCATAAGGTCCCTTCAACGTCATGGTAACTCCCTTTCATTCATTCTTGAATAACATCAGCGAAAAGCCAAAGGTTTCCATTCCCAAGAAACAGCAGAACGATGATAATCAGAAGAGGCGGCTCCAAAAAAAACCAGACCCTCCCTGTTCGTATGGAGAACCTGACCTTAAATATTCACATGCCAAGGTTGTTGTTGTTTTTAAACACACACACACACACACACACACACTGCAGGGAATTACATCTGACCCTGTCCTTTCTTGGCATTTCACACACACACACCCCAATTTAATTCGGTGGGGTCGGTTTATGAGTCAGGAAAGAGGGTCATTCAGGGCAATCTCTTAATCTTTCTTTTTAATTGCAACCCAAGAGCTTAGCGTGATGCAAGAAACACTAAGCTGGAGCCTGTTGTTTTCTCACAGGCAGCGTGCAATTTTAATTTTAAGAACCCGATAAAAACCGCAATTTTGGACTGGGCTCTGGAAAAGAATCTCTAGATTTCTAGAGTTTGGATGTTGGCTTGGACTCTAGCAAGGAGTTTCTAGATTCGGAGTTATTTCTCGAAAAGAATTGGCGTTATGTCTAGTTGAATGAAAAGAAGGACCAGGGGAGACAGGATAGCAGTCTTCCAATATCTCAGGGGTTGCCACAAAGAAGAGGGAGTCAAGCTATTCTCCAAGGCACCTGAGGGCAGAACAAGAAGCAATGGGTGAAAACTAATCAAGGAGAGAAGCAACTTAGAACTGAAGAGGAATTTCCTGACAGTTAGAACAATTAATCAGTGGAACAACTTGCCTCCAGAAGTTTTAAATGCTCCAACACTGCAAGTTTTTAAGAAGAGATTGGACAACCTTTTGTCTGAAATGTTAATAGGGCTTCCTGCCTGAGCAGGGGGTTGGACTAGAAGACCTCCAAGGTCCCTTCCAACACTGGGATTCTGCATCTCTGACATCTTTGTACACATCCATTGCTAAAGATACAAGTCATTTTACCTGTTATTCTGTTAAAGGCACGTTTTAAGCCACTTCTTTTCAGAATATTCCAAAATGTTTCCATATATATATATATTAGATTTTTTCGCTGATAACGGATAAGAGCCTGTGGCCTAACGGCTAAGATGTCTGCCTAGTATGTAATGTAGCCCAGGTTCAAATCCCAGTAAGGGTATGGCTAGCTGATGAGAGCTAAATAGCTTGAAATAGATCTATACTAGTCTCCCTTTATTTATTTATCAGCACAAATAAAACACACACACACACACACATATATATATATATATATTATTTATCAGCACAAATAAAACACACACACATACATATATATATATGTATATCTATTATTTATCAGCACAAATAAAACACACACACACACACACACACACACACACACACACACACACACACATATATATATATATATATATATATATATATATATATATTTTCAGGTTTCTCCAAGAAAGAACTGCTGTGATTGTGATAACTCGGCTGAGGTTTCAAACCAAAAGTTTTGCAAAAAAAAAAAAAAAAAAAAACCAGATTGTGCATTTGGTAAACTCATTCCAGCAACTTCCTAACAGGAGGGCCTCTGCAGAGCATTCTCAGTAAATCTTGCAAAACGAAACTTTTATTTATTCGGAAAGCTATAGGCGTGCCCCTTTTTTGCTGTTGGGGAGGGGGGGGGAGGGGAAAAAAAACCCAATTATTTTCCCGGTGACAAGCCAGACCGGATAAAATAATATGCTTTTTTTTTTTTTTTTGAAAGTGGGGGGGAATAACCCATCGTTACAATTATAGGCTTCCAAGTTGTATTGAAAATCTCTGGGCCTTTCCTTAGCACGACTCAAGGATGTCAGGGAAATAGAATGGGAATAGTCTGGAGTGCACCCACTCCAGAGGTTGGGTCTGGCTTTGGATAGTTTATCTAACTCTGGGACCGAGCGCGTTTCAAACTTTCCTTCCTCGCTATGCAGAATCCTGATATTTCAAGGACGGACGGACGTTCCTGGTTTCAATCAGGATGACGGGAGGAAAAAGAGCTGCTTTGAAATTCAAACCCCGTTTAGAGGGAAGGCAGGAAAGTTCACAGGCTATAAAGCATTTGTGCATTCCTGCAAACTGGGGAGTTCGCCCACTTAAGAGATAACAGCTACCTTGGCTACTTCGAAGGGTAGAGTAGAGTAGAGTAGAGTAGAATGAAGAGTAGGGTAGGGTAGGGTAGGGTAGAACAGAACAAAATATGGAAAGAATATGGATAGAATAGAATAGAATAGAAATCTTTATTGAGGATAGGATAGGGTAGGATAGGATAGAAATCTTTATTGAGAATGGAATGGAATAGAATAGAATAGAAATCTTTATTGAGAATAGAATAGAATGGAATGGAATAGAATAGAAATCTTTATTGAGAATGGAATGGAATAGAATAGAAATCTTTATTGAAGATAGGATAGGATAGGATAGGATAGAAATCTTTATTGAGAATGGAATGGAATAGAATAGAATAGAAATCTTTATTGAGGATAGGGTAGGGTAGGATAGGATAGAAATCTTTATTGAGAATAGAATGAAATGGAATAGAATAGAATAGAAATCTTTATTGAGAATAGAATAGAATGGAATGGAATAGAATAGAAATCTTTATTGAGAATGGAATGGAATAGAATAGAAATCTTTATTGAAGATAGGATAGGATAGGATAGGATAGAAATCTTTATTGAGAATGGAATGGAATAGAATAGAATAGAAATCTTTATTGAGGATAGGATAGGGTAGGATAGGATAGAAATCTTTATTGAGAATAGAATGGAATGGAATAGAATAGAAATCTTTATTGAGAATGGAATGGAATAGAATAGAAATCTTTATTGAAGATAGGATAGGATAGGATAGAAATCTTTATTGAGAATGGAATGGAATAGAATAGAATAGAAATCTTTATTGAGGATAGGATAGGGTAGGATAGGATAGAAATCTTTATTGAGAATAGAATGGAATGGAATAGAATAGAAATCTTTATTGAGGATAGGATAGGATAGAAATCTTTATTGAAAATAGAATGGAATAGAATAGACATCTTTATTGAGGATAGGATAGGGTAGGATAGGATAGAAATCTTTATTGAGAATGGAATGGAATAGAATAGAATAGAAATCTTTATTGAGAATAGAATAGAATGGAATGGAATAGAATAGAAATCTTTATTGAGAATGGAATGGAATAGAATAGAAATCTTTATTGAAGATAGGATAGGATAGGATAGGATAGAAATCTTTATTGAGAATGGAATGGAATAGAATAGAATAGAAATCTTTATTGAGGATAGGATAGGGTAGGATAGGATAGAAATCTTTATTGAGAATAGAATGAAATGGAATAGAATAGAATAGAAATCTTTATTGAGAATAGAATAGAATGGAATGGAATAGAATAGAAATCTTTATTGAGAATGGAATGGAATAGAATAGAAATCTTTATTGAAGATAGGATAGGATAGGATAGGATAGAAATCTTTATTGAGAATGGAACGGAATAGAATAGAATAGAAATCTTTATTGAGGATAGGATAGGGTAGGATAGGATAGAAATCTTTATTGAGAATAGAATGGAATGGAATAGAATAGAAATCTTTAT